>NW_007246517.1:179429-282153 GCF_000164805.1 Carlito syrichta
CTGCACTCCAGTCTGGGCGACAGAGTGAGACTCCAACTCAAAAAAAAAAAAAAAAAATAAAGCAATATGATTTGAAGTGGCACAAATAGGAGTCAAGAAGACATGCAGAACATGGGAGGTGATAATTCCATGTTCTCTTGCACTAGTGTGAAAATACTTGTAATATTGTATCTATAAAATGTTGGGGACCATATTTTAAAATAAATCCAGTCAGAATGGAATATTACATTTTTCCAAAGATAAACTACAAGGAAGTGAGGAGATTTAAAAAACATGTCCCAAGAGAACACTCAGGAGTACACATGAGCACTGATGTCTGATGATCTCTTCTTAGAACATGGCTTTTATTCCATCATCATACCTGCAGTTCCTTTAAAAAGAAGTGTTCCGTTCTGTCTGGGTTTATTTTAAAATGTGGTAACCAACATTTTATTGAATATAGTGTTGTAGGTATTTTCATACTAGTGCAAGAGAACATGAAACAATCACCTCCCTTATTCTATATACCTTATTTATTCCTGTTGATGCCCCCAAGTTTTATTGGTTCAAAATTCCTAAGGTCTGAGTGGAATTAGCCTAGTTATGAAATTAGCAAAGAGGTGTGTGAGCTTCAAGAATACAGATTTTGCTTCTGTGGAAGAACAGCTTCTGATCATCAGAGCAGTACCTATGTGGTATGGCTTACCCCAGGTGGTAGTGCCACCTGGGGTATTCAAGCGTAGGTTGGACATCTACTTGTCAGGAAAGGATCGGAATGGATAATTAGGTATTCTTATACACGTATTTTTTGTTTGATTAACCCATTGATTACCATCAAGAATTAAAGAAAGAGCTTATATATATTTAGATTGAACATGAGCTCACCAGTTGCCAAAGCAGGCCCCATCATATTTTATTGTCTTATAACTACTTGCTGCACACATTTATGCTTTTGCCTGCCTGGACTTTGAAGACCTTTGAGTTTGTAACCTCTGGTTTGGAAAATCTCTTCCAATTGTGAGATTGTAGGCTTCTCTCTCAATATAAATTCTTTATCTACACAGGCCAGTGTCTTCATTAAGGTCTGTTGCAGTTTTCCTCACCTGTGGGATCCCCTTCTTCCCTTCTATGCTTTTATTTATTTATTTATTTATTTTTTGAGTTAGAGTCTCACTCTGTCACCCAGACTGGAGTGCAGTGGCTGCTTCCGGCCACCGCAGCCTCGACCTGCTGGGCTCTGGTGATCCTTCCGCCTCAGCCTTCCAAGTAGCCGAAATTACAGGGATGCGCTACCATGCCTGGCTGGTTTTTTGATTTATTGTAGAGATGAGGTCTCGCTGCCCAGGAGGGTCTCGAACTTGTGGGCTCAGGCAATCCACCTACCTCAGCCTCCCAAAGGTGCAGGATTACAGGCTGAGCCACCAAGCCCAGCTTCCCTTCTATGCTTTTAAAGTGATAGCATAAGGCCTACATTCTACAATTACCCTTATTTCAATTCCCAAACCATTTAAAGATTTTTGTCCAAGGGGTCCACCAATAAATAGCACTTTTCTTCCCTAATATATAACTAAACAATTTAAAGAATAAGACAAAGAATAAGAGACAAAATTGGAGGGCCTAGTTTAATGTGAGAATAAATTGGGTCTTGCAACTGAAACTCCAAATTGGACAGACTCAACCATTTTATCTTTTTTTCAGAAGAAAATGTTTTTTAAATTTTATTTATTTTCTTGTTTATTTTCAAGATGTAGGGTACAATTCAGGGTTAGGTATACAAATGTTCATTATGCAGGTACCTTTGTTAATAAGGTGTGCTCCCCCTTTGCCAGGCAGATTTCCACTACTGCCAATCCCACTTCCTGCTGCCCTCCTGGCAGTTTCCCACAACTGCCAATCATTCTCTTATAGTATTACAATAATTGTTCAAGATCTGCTTATGAGTGAGAACATGTGATACTCAGTTCTTCATTTCTGTGAAAGATCACTCAGTATTATAGACTCTAAGTACATGCAAGTTGCTGAGAAGTTCTTTATGGCTGCATAATATTCCATCGTGTGCACGTACCACATTTTTTAAATCCAGTACTCTTTTGATGGGGAGCACAGTTAGTGCCATGTTCTTGCTACTGTGAACAATGCTTCGATAAACATACGTGTGCAGGTATCTTTTTTATAGAGTGATTTGAGATCTTTTGGGTATATTCCTAATAGGGGGATTGTAGGGTTGTATGAAAGGTCAACTTTTCGATCTTTTAGGAATCACCACACTGTTTTCTACAGATGCTGTACTAGTTTAAACTCCTATCAACAGTGTAGAAGTGTTCCCTTTTTGCCACATCCTCTCCAGCATTGGTTGTTGTTTGAGTTATCGATGATAGCCATTCTGAATAGAGTTAGGTGGTATCTTAGGTGTAGTTTTAATTTGTATTTCTTTAATGACTAGTGAGACTGAGCATTTTTTCATGTATCTGTTGGCTGCTCGTATGTCTTCTTTTGAGAACCGTTTATTCATATCTTTTGCCCACTTTGTAATAGGTTATTTTTTTCTTTTTGGCACGTTTGAATTCCTTATAGATCCTAGATGTTAGGCCTTTGTCAGACATACAGTTAGCAAATATTTGTTCCCCACTCTGTGGACTGTCTTCCCGCTCTCTTGATGGTTCCTCTGTCTTTGCGAAAGTTTGTCAGTTTGATAAAATCCCACTTGTCTATCTTATCTCTTATGGCATGGGTACTTGGGATTTTGATTAGGAATTGGTTACCAGTTCCCATTTCTATAAGAGTATCTCCTGCATTTTCTAAGGTTCTTATAGTTTGAGGTTTTACATTTAGATCCTTGATCCATTTAGAGTTGATCTTTGTGTATGGTGATAGGTAGGGATCTTGTTTTATCTTCTGTGGTCAGCCAGTTTTCCCAACACCATTTACTGAATAGGTTCTCCTCTCCCCACTTAGTGGTGGAGGCTTTGTCGAAGATGAATTGGTTGAGAAATTGAGGTTTTGCTTCTGGAATCTCTAGCCTGTTCCATTGGTCTATATGCCTGTTCTTGTACCAATACCAGTCTGTTTTTATTATTGTATCTTTATAATAGCGTTTAAAGTCTGGGGGCGTGATACCTCCTCCTCCTTTTTTTTTTTTTTTGTTGTTGCTGAGGATTGTTTTGGCTATTCATGGTCGTTTTTGTTTCCAATAAATTCCTGTATTGTCATTTCCAGGTCTGAGATGAATGCTGCTGGCAATGTAGTGGATATTGTGTTAAATCTATAGATTGCCTTGGGTAGGATGGATATCTAAACAATGTTGATTCTTCTAATCCATGAGCATGGAATATTTTTCCATTTGTTTGTGTCATCTTTGATTTCTTTGAGCAGTGTTTTGTAGTTTTCATTGTAAAGGTCTTTCATGTCTCTGGTTAGGAAGATCCCAAGGTATTTGATTTTATTTCTGACTATTATGAATGGGATTGTGTTTTTTTTATTTGGGTTTCTGTTTGTTGGTTGTTAGTGCATAGAAATGTGACTGTCTTTTGCACATTTATTTTATACTCTGGGACTTTGCCAAAGTCCTTTATCGGTGCAAGGAGGTTTTAGACAGATTCTCTTGGGTTTTCGAGGTATAGAATCATGTTGTCTGCAAAGAGGGATAACTTGACTTCCTCTTTTCCTATTTGGTTACTGCTGATCTCCTTCTCTTGTCTGATTGCTCTAGCTAGGACTTCCAAAACTATGTTGAAAAGGAGGGGTGCAGTTTTCAAGGGAATTGGTTCCAATTTCTGTCTGTTTAGCAGTATGCTGGCTGTGGGTTTTTCGTAGGTGGCTCTCACTAACCATTTTATCTTAAGCAGTAACTTAGAACACGAAGGTACACGGAGGACTTAAGTATTCTTCAGCTATGAATGCTCACAAGAAGAAGAACAGAACTATCCATGTCTAGTTATTCTTTTCAAGTTAAACTGTACCTCACCAGGGGTTGGATGTAGCCTGGGGTTACTCTTTTTGAATTTCCATAATAGGAAGGAAAGAACAATAATTGGAAATAATTTCCCATTAGTTAATTCATCATTTTTTTCCAATTATTTTATATGTGTGGGCCTAATTGGGCCCCTCCACCCCAAACGGGAAGATGTTTGAGAGCAAGCACTTCTTTTATTTTTTCTTTGTATAACCCAAAGTGCTTCACATTGAGTAAGCAACAAATACTAAATACCGTCAACAGTATAAAAGAACAACAAATAATAAATCTGGAGATTTGAGTTATAGTTCTAGCTCTGTGAGACCTTCATGCCTCTGGACCTCAGTTTCTCATCTGTGCAATGGGGGTATTGCAAGAGACTCCTGAGAGTTGGTTGAAATAGTTTACATGACTAGATTACAGGAATCAATTCAGATGTTAAACTGAAATAGAGTATAGTTTATCACTGAGTTTGCAGAACTGAATTGTCATAATTGGATTTAGTATAGGTGAAAGAGATTGACTATCTACATAAGCATCTTATAATGGCATAAATGTCTTTCCTGCATAGTTAGTTCCCATTCTCAGGTGCCCAGAGCTGCCTCCCTGGCTTCCTATTCCTGGACAGGGTCATAAACTCCATAATTATCCTTTTCTATCCTATTTTATCTAAGATATAAATGTTCTGATCTTAGAAAATTGTGCTAGAGAAGAAGGATCTCGTAACTTAATTCGCACCAAGGTGAAAGGTTCGTATTATGTATTCATTTACAGCAGAATTTTTGGAAAGTGTTACACACTAGGTGGAGATATATTTTTGGACATGGAGTCTTTTTCCAGCATCTCTCATACCATATTACATAGGCATCTGTTCAGTCTATGCACACTCATCAAGCCAACTCAGACTGTGTTTGAGAGAGATGATGATTGTGCACGTGCGTGGGGTTGTGTGTCACGCACCATAAAGACAGACTGACAGGGAGATCCATGGCTAGCTATTCCACATACAACTGGATTATCCTGTGAAATATCTTGAAGTATATAAATCTGCTGCTTGGATTCCCAAGAGATGGACTAGATAACTTAGTAGGTATTTTCGTCTGTCTCTATTTCCTGAGATCTTTTCTACAAAAAACATTTTTGGGTCTCACATGTTGGAACAATTATCTGAGAATATTTCATCCCTGAGAAAAATATAACCCTTGAGTTGCTGCCAAAGTCAGTGAGATCTATGGCAGCTTGCCTTCTGCACACAGACCTTGCACATTAACACTTTAGGGACTCTAGCTGAGAGCATGTTTCACTGTCTCCTACAGTACACTTGTGAATGAAGGAGATTGACTAGGACCTCCAGGAAGGTGACCTAGGGCACCTGAGGAAATTCTTATCATAAAGTGTGTGCTGAATGGGCTCATTCTATTTTTAGAGTTGCCATTCACATGTTGTAAACACTATTTCTTTTCACATAACTGACAACTTAAAATATTCGAAAACCATTTTTTAAAGACTAAGAATATTTTAACAGAGACTACTAGCTGATCACCCACCCATTTCCCTTGTTCCTGGATACAAAACTAAATTCCATTTCCTAGCCTCCTTTGCAGTGAGATGAGGCCATGAAACTAAGTTCTAGCCAATGGAATGTGATGAGAGACATCATGGCTGGGCCTCATTCATGGAAGCTTCCCCACTCAGGATCCTTCATGTTATTTTTCCTTCCCAGTTAGCTGGAATGGAGTCAACTCCCAGGGTGGCATTGGGAGCCACATGTTTATCTCTTCAAGCAGATCTATTTAACTAGAAACTCCCACACTGGACTTTTATAAGAGCAAAAAATAAGTTTTTACTGTGTTAAGCAACTAAAATTGGGAGGTTTAACTATTATGATGGTTAGCATTGCCTTACCCTGATACAATTATGACTACCTTAATTTTCTTAAAGGCCGATATTTACATTGAATGGTCTTTAGTTAGAATAACATGTTTTTACAGTATGTCAAAATTATGTTGGATACGAAATGAGAAATTCTATTCTTTGATTTTGAGGTCATTCCTTCTTCCACATGTGGCACATAAAATCCTAATATTATGTGAATTCGTCTAATCTCATCTAAGTTCATATTGATGCCCATTTTTCTTTTCCTTTCATCTTTTCTTCTTTTGTTTCTTCTCTTCCTTTTTTAAAAAATACTTTCTGCTCCCTTTTCTAATTTGTCAATTTACTCATTTAACTACTACTTAGGCTGTGCCTATGATGTGTCAGACATTCTCTGAGTACCGAGTTGATAGTGGTAAATGAAACAAAACTGACTCTGGAGTTTTTGGTAGGTTATGAGAGATAAATGATAAACAAGAAAACAAATGGATTTATAGCAATAAGTTATGGTGAGTATGAAGAAAATGAATAGGTTCCAAGAAAGGACAATAATGACAGAGGGGTGCAGATGATCCTTCTTAGAAAAGGCTATGCAACAGGTTATGAGTAGGTGACACTTCAGTTGTGAGCCAAGAAAAGAGGAAACTAAACATGGAAGAAGTCCAGCTTGTGCAGTGACACGGAGGCAGAGGCTATTTTGCAGATTCAAAGAATTGGAAGAAGATCACTGCAACCCCAGTTCTGCAGATGATGGAGGGAATTGTACAGAAAAGATGAAATTAGAGGTAGATGTGGTTGTACAGGGATTCAAGTATCATGGAAGTTCAGCTTTTGATGGAAGTGCAATGAGAGGTCATAGCAATTTTTTTTTGAGTTGGAGTCTCACTCTGTCGCCCAGACTGGAGTGCAGTGGCTGCTCCCGGCCACCGCAGCCTCGACCTACTGGGCTCCGGTGATCCTTCCGCCTCAGCCTTCCGAGCAATTTTTTTAAAGTAGGAAAGTAAAGTCATTTAGTTATTGTTTTAGACATACTCTAACATTGTCTGGGAAATAGATGGTAGAAGCCCAGGGTTGGAAAGATAATGATGAGGAAGGAGGGTTTCACAGCTGTCTGGTACAACATGATGGCAGTTTGGATTGGTTAGGAGAAAGTGGGCATTAAAAGAGATGAATGTATTTATGGCACAATTTTAAATCCCTGTGTGATATCCATACCGAGTGATGAAAAAGTAGATACATCAGTCTAAAACTCAGAGGAAAAGGTATGTGCTTTAAAATGTACATTTGGAAGTTGTCTTAGTATATAGTGTTTAAGCCATGTACCAGAGTAAAAGACCCAAGGCTTCTGCTTAGGCTCATCATGATTTTTGGATACAGAATATTTTATGGAAAGAGATAGGACACTAGAGTGCCAATCAAACATATCTATAAGGTGGACAACTTATCAGTTAATCCACAGCAATTGGAAATATATTTCGAGATCGTTCTCAGAAAAGGCGATGGGCTACGTCAAGCCATTTGCTTTCCCCTTTCAATTACCGTTATACCTAAAGATGCAAAATTTGAAAGAAAAAAAAAAGTTGATATGAGGTTTGAGTTTACTATTTTTATTTTTAAGTATTTATTGAAAGTATAAAAATTCATAAAGAAACCAACACAAATCACAAGTATACAGCTTGAGAAACTTTCATTATATGGATATACCCATGTAACTAATAGGCAGACCGCATGACTGAATTTTTAAGTTGCATCCAAATTCTACTAGTTCTATGTCTCAGTTCTCATGTTTTCTTTTTGCTTTCTCTTTCTTTCAACAGATATTTGCTGAGAACTACTATTTGCCAGACCTTATTCTAAGCATTGGAATGCATCAGTGTATAAGAACAAATAAGTTTGCCACCCTTATGGCATGCCATACTAGTTGTAATCAGATTCCTAAATTTTTATTCCTAGTTTTTCAGAGACTAAATAGTTCAAGCGACTTCCTACATCTCTGGGAGCAGTATTTTTTTTTTCTCCCAAAGCCTAGTTCTAATTAAGTGTTTAAAATCTACTCCCAGACCTCCCAGATCTTATCTGCACAGTTCTTGGCATATAACAGGTCTTCCAACATCTGTTGAATGAATGAATATGGGGTTCTCCATCCATTCCTTGGCACTTTAATCACCTCCTGATCTGTACTTATTAGAGAGACAGACTGAGCTTAGACTCAACAGTCATCTTCTGGCAATGTGTTTGTGGCTTCTTTTTATGTCTTCCTTGAACCAGTATAATTTCAGCATGTTAGACTCACCTCCATGCCTTTGTGTTTTTGTGCAGTGGCCTTTGCCCTCCACTGGGCAACTTGTCCAGAACTTCTTCAGTCTGACCCTTCAACCATCTGAATTTGATACTTGTACAACTTCCCTCTATGAGAAGGTGTCAGGCCCATTTGTCACAAAGCCCACATTCTTATCTTTGTCAATGTCCTGCTTCTGCTTATCTCAGTAAGCCAGTTCAATCGCTAAGAAAGCTAATTATTGACAGTTAATTATTAATAGGTTAAGAAAAGCTATTTTAAAATAACGTAGACCTAAAGACAACTTTAGGGTGATTTTTAACCTCCCCTCTGCTCTTTTCTCTAAAAGCGTCCATAATAAGAACAAAAACGGGATTGGATACAGAAGGAAATGCGCAGAAACCAGGAAGCTGCTTGGTGGACAGTGGCAGCTGTTAGTCTGAGCTCGGCTGAGAGGCTTTGCTCTATGCCATGACTGAGTCAGCTCCACCTCTGTGACAGTCAAGGACAGTTTCTGGGTAAGATCCCTTGCCAGGTGATGTTCTGCTTTAGTGCAGAGCCTTAGGTGTGTGACTCCACAGACGACTGGCCACCTCAGACTAACAATGGGAACTGCACTGAAGTAAAGACACCCAATGGAAGGAGTACGGTTGGCTAAAACGTGAACCAAACCCTTTCTTCTTTCTCAGGCAATTAAAGAGCCTCGTTGCACACTTGGAGACAGTGTTCTCACAGGCGATTCTTCTGCTATTAGAGAAGCAGATTGACTCCATTTTGATCATCCTGCCCTCGTCTGCTTGGCAAGCACGGTGTGATGTCCATATGCTCCATTGTTCCCGTCAGCAGGGCGCTAACGTTTCTTTTGCTGCTACTCTCACTTCTGTGGGGGATGTTTTTTTAGCCCCCTTTTCAATGTTGCCAACACATACATATATATTTTTAAAACATAGCACTTATTCTGGAGCTGCAGAAGGTGTGAGAGCTGTGTCCCCTAGCCACGGGACCGAATTTTCATTCAAACTCTGCTTCCTGCCTTTAAATGCAGTGTAGATTAGTTTTCCAAAGAGGTACAGATCACCAGTAAGTGGCAGTAGCCTGGCTTAAAGACAGACTGCACTTACACTTCAGAGGCGACTGCCTGGAACTGGGAAAGGGTTGCAGCCAAACGGAATTTATTAGCGGGATCTATAGAATGTGTTTGAAGAGCTGCAGTGGTGTGAGCCGGCAGGCACACAGGTTGGCCCACCATCACACAAAGTCAAACAGGCCAACTGCTCAGGGGATTCAGACTGGCGTGCCTTGTCAGCATTTCTTTATTTCTTCCTGCAGAGAAACACAAATGGAACAAATTTTCAGTCCCAGGGACTTAGTCTTCTTGTGCATTTTTCCCTTTTCCTTTAGAGCTTCCTTCCATGTTCTCAGACTTCATTCTCTGGTTTGTCTTTCCCAGATGGTGTTAAGGAAGCAATTGCTTCTTTAGTGGTTCCAGCTGATTCCCTCCCTGCCAGTACCTGGATTTCCTGTGGTGCTGGATTTTTAGCTGGGGAGAATTTTCTCAGTTCTTCAAGTAAGGATTTTAAACTCCATAGTCAATGAAAGTGCTGTGGAATTTGGCTTCTTTACAAGAACTAATCAATGTAAAGTGTGGGCTATGCTGCACCTGATCCTGAGAAACCCTCACAGGAGGGGGAAAGATCATTTATTCTTCCTGAGGGTGGGGAACATTCAAAACCCATTTCAGAATGTTGATTTAGTTCTTCCAGATGATCTTTTTGTGGAATGCTTGGCCTGATAGGGGATCACCTGATAACTCCTGGCTACAGCACAGTATAGTGGTATGGTGAAAAGGGATGGCCTTTGCAGCCAGACACACATGGACTCAGATACTAACTCCATTCTCACTGGCTGCCTGAACTTGGAAGAGCCCACCTCAGTTCCTCTCCCAGCCAATGGAAATAAAGGTCCGGTGGTGTGTGACTGCCAGTTTTGAGAATGGGGTGAAAGAACAATCTGACATTGTTATGATGGGTTTTCCTGTGAAATGACATTCATAGCTTTTTTGGCATTTTTAGTTTCTGTCATGAAAGGAAGACTCTCAATTTTGTTAATTTCAGAAAAAACAGACTTTTAATTTGTTTTCACACAATAGCTAATTCTATGCTGACTCACTTTTATGACCTATCACTTTTTTTTTTGACAGAAGTCTGAATTTTTTATCCTAGGACCTTGGATTGTTATGCTGGGTGGGGCATGTTCTAAACCCTATGTATTTAGTGGAGGTATTGGAGAATTTTCCTCCAATTTCCCCCACCCTTGTCCTCAGCATTGGGATTAAACAGGGTAATGTTTGTAACACATCTGTGAGTCAATCTGAACTAGTTGATCTTTAAGTGACTGAACTAACTTCTTGTTATCTCAATTTCCATCCACACTCGATCTTATTTTTCAATACCAACTCTTAAAAGCAGCCTAGACCTTTTCATTTCTACAACAGGGAGATTGTAATTATCAGTAGTTATTTTGAAACTGCTTCTGCTAGTGTTGTTGACAGAACACCCGCTTAATTGTGATGGGATTTTTTCCCTCTCCTCTTTCATAATTTGGGTGAATTTTCTCTGAGTGTGAAGAAGCTCTCAACAGTAGTTTAAAAGACAAACACAGTTATGTCTGATCCATTCCCACCAGACTGATCTCTGCCACATGAATATTCAGGGAAGCCCAGAAGAGTCCATTAAAAACAAAGTTGAACTCTACCTGTTTATGGATTACTTCTCTTTGTAATTACACTATGTTTCAGCAACTAATGGGAATGAAACTTCTTAACAAAACAACTGCCTTTCCATAACATGAATTAAAGGAGAAATTAAGGTCAATTCTGTTTTAAATAACTGTCTCAAAAGAAAAAAAAAATCTCTTCATTAATCAAAAACATCCAGATCTACTTCCCCCTATTAATCCAGGTATATAGAAACTCCTAACACTTGTAACCAATCTCTGTCTGCTCTAATGGATATTTGGAACCTTTATTGATTTGGGTAAATTTGCTTCTTCTAAGGTCAATAATGATAAATGAGTCATGTTCTGCATGAAGTGACTTGGTACTTTGAATTAAATGATTGTAATTATCTGTAGTTATTCTGTAACTGCTACTGTTACTGCTGTTGACAGAACATCCATGTAATTGTGATGGGAAATTTTTTTCTCTGCTTTTTAATAATTTGGGTGAATTTTTTCTGCATGTGGAAGAGCTAGCAGCAATGGTTTAGCAGGCAGACGTGGCAGTATCAGGCGCCTACCTTCACATGCTACATCCCCACTATTCTTACTCCGGGTTGGTATTGATCAGATCCCAACCTGATACCTAGGCACTTGGAGGAAGGGGGAGCCAGGTGCTGCCACCCCCTAATTCCTTTTTAGTGGAATTAAACCAGACTCAGAACCCTGAGATGAAATGTTAGTCACCTACTGTGTTTCCTAGGCCACCCTAATAGGGTATCTCGGTTTGAAAGTGATCGTCCACCCCACCGTGTTAAACAGTCACTAGCGATGAGAAAATTCTGCCTGCCACAAGCCCTTGCTGTGCTTCCATCTGCATTTTGAAGGGGCTCCTCTATGTACAAAACCCTGAGTTCTGTCTCTGTGATGCAGGTATCCCCAGATTGTGGCAGGTGCTTACATCTGGACTCCGGCACAGATGGGTTTGCCCATCAAAGCTTTAGCCTCCAGGGAGGAGGCAAGCTATCAAGGAATTAAAAAGGAGAAGGAGATACTTCATTTTCTCTAGCTATATGCTTAAAAAAAACTAAGGGGCTAGAGATTTTTCATTTTAACAGGCATAAGGCAACTTTTATGTTTTTAAAATGTCTTAAGAGAAAAGCAGCAAGCTGGGCATAATATCTCCTCTCTCTTGGTCTCAGATTTCATCCCAACAAAATGAAGAAGCTGAAAGAAACGACTTAAGACCTGTGGTTACTCTAACATAGGATTTTGGGACAATGGAACTTTTAAAGACAAGACAGAGATATTACTTTTGAATGCAAACATTTGATAGAAATGTCTTCTTTATGTACCCTCCCCACCAGCATCAGGTGGTCTAGTGAGGGTTACAGTTAGTTGTTTGTGTGCTCTGAAACTCAGAAAGGAGAACAAGATGGAGTGAAACTTTGCTGGGATGAGGATGCAATTTGCTAGAAGTGAAAACAGAGTGAGAAAAACAAACTCATTGGGCAGGGACCCACCCATGCCAGTAGACTTGAAGCAAGAAATGACTTTATAAATAGTAATTTAGGGCAGATTATGAAACAGAAGAGCAGGGTATGACTTGTGCTTCCCGAAAACAGAAGGGCATAGATGATAGCAGCTTGATTTTCAACAGTGGAGTGAAAAAGGAAGAGCTGGCAAGTAGGAGAAAGGAAAAGAGATGGATGTAAGGAGAAGCAGCTTAGAATCCATGGAAGTGGAGGTGTAACATTGAAAGCCTTTGCAAGGAGAAGAGCTTTGCAACTTGATGCAAGTTGTATAGCTAGAGATGAACAGAACAGGGAACTGGATATTCTCTGCTGACATGTTCCCTCCCTGCTGTGCTGATTTTGGGGCTTGCCTCTGAGTGGAAGCAGGACATCTTTGATTGGGTGGCCCTCTGCCTTGAGAATCTTTCACAACAAAGAAGGAAAGTGAGTGGTAAAAATGAGTCTGATCCCGGAACCTCTCATTCCTGCCACATTCTTTCTCTTTTCCTCCTACTTTGTCTAACCCTTTAAGAACAGATTCCCAGCTGAGATCTATTTCCACGTGTTTGTGCTCTATGTGGGGAGTGATTCTCAAGACATTTTCACCTGTTTCTCATTCCCCACATCAGACCGAAACCTCCCCAAATAGCAGATTTTTATCTCCATGAGACTAGGGGAGTGGACCATCTCCCTGAACACTTCCCAGCCTGCACATGCTAATGAAAAACAAAACTCAGTAAATAAAGTCACCCTTGTGTGCCTCTGGCTCTCTCAGATGAGTAAGGCATTTGTGGACACCTTCCTCAGTCCCACTCCTGCGGGCCTCAGTAATAAGGCCGAAGCCAGAGAGCAGCCATGCTAGGTCACAGTGGAGAAGCAGCAGGGCTGAGAAGGCGGCAAAATGAGAAAACCACTGGGAAAAAAGATAGCACACCATGACAGGGCCACTGCTCCCCTCTCCGTCTTTTACTGAGTAAACTGCTGAAACACCAACGCTGCGGTAAAGCCAGCCAAAACAGATGAACTTGTAGCAGGTGTTAGCACTTGTAGCCATCTAATTTCAGCTTAAATTCCCCAGTCCCCAGAGAATGTAGTTACAGAGCCAGGGAAAGTGAGAGCATGCGTGTTTAAAGTCTGGAATCAGAGGTTTCGGCTAAGGGCCAAAACCTTTAGCCTGATTAGCTCCTCTCTGAAACAAGAGAACATCAAGAAGAGACTGAATCTAGCAAGTTTTACAGATAAACCAAGTGGAGGGTCTGGGTCAAATAGTGAACCTGTTTAAGAAAGAAGAGAATTAATGCTAATGGACTGCTCTTTTTTCTTTCTGCACATGAACTGTATCAACTGTGGTCCCAATCCAACATCTGTCTACCAGATAATGTGCACAGCTGTATGTTGGTCATTATTTGCCTATGAACAGAATATCACATGCTAGATGGTGTGTGCTTCGGACAAATTGAGAGGAAATCTGTTAGAGAGGGGAGGCAGCAAACATAACCTTGTGTTCTGGGTTGACCTTTATTATAATTTTTCCTTGAATGCCCAGGGCTTACTGCAGAGTATGAAATTTACTTTAGAAAAACAGAACAGAGGGCTGGGCATTAGGGAAGCCAGTTCACTCACTTGCCAGGGAGTTCATTCTTCATCAGCTTTTGTCGCGACAAAATACTACAGCCATGGCATCATCTGTGTGCTAGCTACCCTGCAAGGATCCCAACTTGAGGAGTGCAGGCAGAACTGGGTCTGCCGTGGCCTTAGTAGACATCAACCATAGTGTCAAACAAGGAGGTGATGCTGAACAGAAAACAGCAAATGTTCAATGTCATTGTCTTTTTGCCTTATTATTAAAGAGACACTTAGTAGATGATTGGGACTTGATGGCTTATCAGCTATTTCTTTTTTAATTTTTCTTTTTTAACTTTTCGTCTGAGCAACTCTTGGGGGATCTCTTCTGCCCTTTCCTTTTCCTTTTCCTTTTTTACCTCCCTCTCTGACCCCAGGCCTCTGCTCACAAAGTAGGAAAGAAAAGAGTATGGTAATTATTACAATACTCATAAAGTAAAGGTACAGAAAATACATTATTGATCAGATATTTATAAATGGTGAATGGGAAAAGTGTACGTTCCTGGGTAAACCCCAAGAAAAATGAGGCCTGTTGTCTGGTATCAACCCACAACAGACAGCCACACAGCCCCCAAGAAATGCTTAACTGAGCCCAGTTGGCCTTCTTTGCTTGACAGTAGTCTTATAATCAAATAAAATAATGTGTAATAACACAACTTCTTTATTTATTTATTTATTTTTGAGTTGGAGTCTCACTCTGTCGCCCAGACTGGAGTGCAGTGGCCACTCCTGGTCACTGCAGCCTCGACCTGCGGGGCTCCGGAGATCCTTCCTCCTCAGCCTTCCGAGTAGCCGGAATTACAGGCATGCACTACCATGCCCGGCTGATTTTTTATTTATTGTAGAGATGAGGCCTTGCCAAGTTGCCCAGGCAGGTCTTGAACCCGCGGGCTCAGGCAATCCACTCACCTCAGCCTCCCAAAGCACGGGATTACAGGCTAAACCACTGAGCCTGGCATAACACAACTTCTTAAGAGGAGGTAGCTGAAGGTCAGAGAGAGGGACGTAGGCAGGGCAGAGCTGAGAGCTCATGTTGCAGCTGCATATCCTACCTGGGCTGAGACAAGGTGGGGGCTGGGAGACAAGGGTAAGGGCATTTCACAACCAGTTTTAGAGCTCAAACTATAATAAGAAGCCAGCTGCCATTCATTACCATCAATAAATGAGAAAGGAGAGGGTAGAAAAACTCAGCAAAACAGAGACACAGCAGCTTAAATACCAGGGGTCCTGAAACATCTCATGGAAATACTTAACCTCTGTAATTCTGTGTGGAGGCTTGTAGTCTTTCATTTAAAAAATTTCATGGCATCAGGGCATAGCTATATAAAAGCTATACAATAGTCTTTCATATCATCCAAAGAGAGTTAGAGACCACTCTGCGGAGACGCCATCTTTGTGAAGAGGTCATCCAAAAGCTCTAGTTGTACTGTGGGATATTGTCTGCACATAGACTGTTTTCCCCTAAACCTGGCTTCTTTCTGGCACTTTTCTCAGGGAGTGGCCTCTGGCCAAGACTGGTAATGAGTCATGGATGCAGGTGACCAGCAAAGCTGAAAACAGTGTGGCCAACCCACTTAATTAATAATTGTAAACACCAGGTAGGAATTTGAATAATTAACTTTGTTTGATTATAAAACTGCTTGCTATACTGCCTCAAGGCGAAGATTCTTCACCAAATTGCCACCATCCTTGCTTCTCTCCTAAACTTTAATGAACCAGTGTCTTTCCCTGCTGGACTTCTGGGTTACTTCTTTAACATTATGCACACGCCCTCTCAGATTTGGAGTTACCAAGTTATGATTACCAACCAAACCAAAGAAAATGTCAACTCTAATGAATCATCCCTAAAGCGAATATTCAAAAGAGCTAAATTTGGAAAGTATGGGATTTTACTTTTCTCATCTACCATAAACTGAAATTTCCCTTTAAAGAACTGAGGTATAAGCTACAATTATTGGTAGACATAGCTGACTAGAATTAAGGAATTCATATTCCTCAAAAATCAAACCCGTTTGGTTGGCTTAACAAAAACTTAGGAACTACATAGAGCCTCTGTCTCTCCTTTCTTGAGCACTGATAGGAAGAAGACTGTTATGAAAAGTTATCCTCAGCAAATTATCAGTTGCTGAATCATAAAATTAGAGAAATTGAATGCAGCTTTGGCTATAGGTCTATATCCACTTTCCCATACCAAAATAGAATGTTGAGTGAAAAATTGCAGCATCTCTACCCTGTAATGAAATGTGCAAAAGAAATGAAAAACGCATTACTTTACCCCATGTGTATGTACTACATCATTACACCACTGAGAATGTTTCACTAATGATACAGAACATATGGGGGTCTTACATAATGAACTACAATGAGGTACATTAAAAATATAGATGAGTTTAATTTTATATATTTATTTAATTGATTTTTAAAAAACTTTTATGAGGCAGTTTCATAAGACTTCTATAGATAGCAATTATTCCCATTGGTGGAGTCCAGGCTCTGTGTTACTACAAAGTGTACACTAGCACAAGTGGAAAGTGATCTGATTAGCCAAAATGAAGGATATCCTAAATTCCAAACTCTTGCTTGTTTTAATAGTTTGGGCTGTGAACTCATTTTGCTCATATCTTTTTCTGTGTGTTTGCTGCCACTCTGAGAAAGGTTCTCTCGTTCCGTTTAATATGTTTGCATTTGTGATAACCATTTTCATTTCTCCCACAAGTTGTTGCTCTCCCTTCCTTCTCTCCCACAAAAAAAGTGTGGGCATTTTCCAAAACTTGCCACCCTTGTGCCACAGAGGTATGAAAATGCAATTTCATAAATAATCTGAATACTTTCTAATACAACACATAATTAGCTTTTATACCCTTCAGGAAGAACTAGTGTGGTTTATAGTTAGTATCTGATGGCCAATGCATCGAATTTAGATGACACAGTTTTCTATTGAAGCTATATCAAAATTATTTGTCCAGTGTAACTTCAGTCTTTAGTATTTAGAGAGTAAAATTTTGTCCTAAAGATTCAAAGAGGAAGGGAAGAGCTTATTTTATTTTATTTTGAAGAGTTTTGATTTTTGTATAATGGTATCCACATCCAGCAATAGGCTGCAAGGATTCAGGAACCCCCATTGCAGCTAAAAACTCAAACTAAAACCCAATCTTTGTTAGGATAATTTTATATAACCCCTATTACATCTCAATTTATGGAAATAATTAGAGCAAATTAGATCACAGGAAAGTTTAATTAGCCAGGCATAGTTTTGAATTAAAGTTCATTTTCTATGAAAATGAGAAAAGCCTGTGAATTTGGATCTTCATTATATGATTATTTAGCATCTTACATCAGTAGTAACCTGGGCAAGTGACGGTGGGGCAGTGGCCTTGAGGCTGGTATGCTGACAGACCCAGAACTGGAGACAGTGCCATAAAAGCAGAATGGTCAAGAGGGAGGATCTTAGCAAATCGCGAACCAACGGTTTCCAGTGCACTAAACCCCAGGTTAAAACTTCCTACTTTTGATTTTGTGTTTGCGATTTTCACTTTATGAGGAATTCATTACTTGAGCAGTTTCTTTTTTGGTTTTTTTTTTTTTTTAATTTACCTCTTATTCTCATGCCCTATCTGTTAGAAGTCATGTTTGTGTCTTAAGGATTATATAAGGCAGTGACATTTCTGATTTTAACTATTTTTATTATTGGGCTTTAATTTTTCTCACAATCGTAATGTAGGGGTTTCCACAAATATGGTATATATAGCATTTAGCTTAATATTTACTTTACATACACATAGAAGACATGGCAAATCTCTTACTGATAATTAATGCTTTTAATTAAAATTTATTTTGTCATGGTGACTTAATTTGGATTAAGGTCAGTAATTACACTCTACTTTTAAAGCTGGGCTCAAATCTCCACTCTTTTAATAAGTCTCCTTAAACTCTCAGCTAGTTTGTCTCCCCAGTTCTTTCATACAACGCTTTCTAGTCAGCCTTAAGTTAAGGTTATTTATGTATACTTCTGACCCTCTTGTAACTCAAGGAATTTCTATCATTCACCTTTGCATCTGTCATAGCATTAGCACAGGATTTTGCCTATAATAGGTGGTTAGCAAATATTTATTCTATTGATCATTAATGTGAATAATTATGTATTATTTAGACCATACGGTTTTGAAACACATCTATGTGCAGTAAAAACATGTGAATTTCTTCTTTCACTGTAGCAGCTCAGGGTCCACATGGTCACCACCACCCATTTTCTCTGACATCTCTATCCATCTCAATTCAAACCAATGATTCCAGTGTGGAAAGCAGGAATCACACCAGCCAAAATCAGATTAAATCAGTATTTTGTGTCTTAAGCAAAAAGCCTTCAAACATGGAATTTAGTAGATCATACAGTTCAACCATGAGATTAAATTTGAATCCTCCTAAATGTGGTGAGTCATAGCAGAACCTTCTTGCACAGGGGTGTTCAAATAAAACCATCAAAGAAGTACTCACCACAGAAATAATTGGAAGGACTTGTATACAAATTACTCTCAAATTAAGAATATTAATCTTTTGCTTTGATTGTAATTTTACCATGTGGATATTTTTCTATGCCTCTTCTATAATCATAGTAGCATAAAACTCCAACAATGGCCATTGCTTCCCATCAAAACACATATATTTTATGTGATCTGAGGACCAATATTTAATTTTGAGGATAGTTACTATTAATTCTGTATTGATATTGAATTAATAAAAATGTCTATAATCATCACAATAATAGAGAGGTTGTATAATAATTGATCACACTTTTATCACACATGAAAGAACAAAGACAGAATTTTTCAAGGTTCACATAACAGAGCAGGGGTAATGTAGGATTAGATGTATGTCTTTTTCTTCACTTGTTACTATGTAGAGCTATACTACTTGTCACATGAGTCTGAATATTATCTGAAACTAGTTTACCTAGTGTAACATGTTAGCAGGACCTTGCATATCCCCATATAAATTTTCATCTGTAAAATCTTTTTAGACTTATCTTTGAGCATTAAGTCCCGTATAATGGGAAACTGAAATGATTCAACTAAAATGATGAAAGCACACAGAGAAATATGACTTGAGTGACCTTATCCTTCTACCAACAAGTTTGGAATCAAATTTTTACCTACTATCAAGAGGGAATTTAGGATCTAAATAATGCCTCTAACTTTACTTGAATTGAGGAAGTAATTAAGAATTTTGACTAAAATATGATAGAATTGTGTACTTTAAATGAATGAATTCTATGGTATTTAAATATGCCTCATTAAAATTGTTAAAAAATAAATACATTCCTGAATAGCTGCAGTTTACCTACGTAAGGAAATGAAAATGGTTTGTGAATTCACCCAGATTTAAGTATTCAGAGTAGGTGTCATTTTAGACCAAAAATTTGAGAGCTGGCATACTATTTATAACTTTTCTAGTCATAAAACTTAGAGGCTCAGATAGACTAAATAATTTGGTCAATAGCTCACAGTGAGTTAAGGGCAAAGGCATTTTTTGAAGTCCATTCTCCTAAGCACATGAGAGGAAAACTTGCCGCCTGAACCTTTCATGACTGCATTGCACCCTTTCTTTTAGGGTCTAATTTTTTTCTAAAATTAGTAACCGCTCAGGAAATTGTAGTCTTATGCTTAAAACAGCCAAGATAGCATACTATTGGCCCCAGAGACTAAAACAATTTAAATAGAATAAGACTGGATTTTAAATAAATATTTCAGTGGGAAAAGAAAAAAAAATGCTTCCTTATAATTTTCTTGGCTCTTATTTAATTAACCATGTATATATATATATCTGTATCTTTAATGTAATCTAGAAGACATTGTTTAGTTGACACTTTTTGAACTTTTATCTGTAAACTAAAATAGAGCACTGTACTTGGAGCAAGTGTCCCTTTTGTTGTACCTACCATATTGTAATTGAATTCACTATGAAAAGAAACTACCTTTTAAAAATCCTTATTTATTTTTAGCTCTAGTTCTAATTTCATTTTAAGAAATATGTGCTTCATATCTGCAGTCAAATGAACTTCATATTTGCAACAATAAGAAATATGTACTTCATTATTTGAAACAGTAATGCATGTTTTACTGAGAGATAAAAAGGAATCCTAAAATTAATAGGAAGATACACTTGCTCCAATGCAGGAAAAAATTTTCAAAGACTTTATTTGTAATTTCTAGATTTAATTTAGTTTTATTCCAGATTTTAGTAGGTATTTTTCTTAAAAATTACAACTATTTAAAAATTTATCTAAAAAATAAAAGGATAATCGCAGATAAGATTTTTTTTTAAAGGGAGGGGGGCAGGAATTGAAAGAAATTTTTTATAGGGTTTTTAAAAACATAATAAAAGCTATAATAATAAAATCTATGGCACTAGCATATGGATCAACAATGAAACAATGAAAATTAGGGGAGATAGACCCTGATATATATGTATATATACACACACTAGAATTTTAATGAAATGGAAAACAATTTAAAGGCTGCATTTTCTGGAGTTTGCTTTGGATAGCAGAAGAATATGCATTATCTCAGATTTTGCCTAACATCTTTGCCCCTTCTGCTTACAGAGGCCGTTGAGGAGAAATTAATTCAACCAGGTAATTTAATCCACAAACTTTGAAGCGTTATAGAGAGAAAACCTGTGATTCCAAAGTTCTCCCTATTTCTTTTAAACCGTTACCTGGAGGACCAGTGAGACTGTCCTTTTGGCCACAAATGCTATCTTAGGAAATAGACATTGGAAAAAGTAATTTCCACAAGTCGTTGCTTTGAGAAGTGATCCTAGGAAATACTGCAGGGAAGAAAAGTAAGACAGGGAGGGAAGGCAGCCCAGATAACTTCTGTTATCTAGCACACTGCCATTGTGAGTAAGAGGAGCCTGATCGTGCTTGGGAAATGTGAGAGCCAGTGTAAGACGTGCACCTGGACTCATCCACACTAAGTGTTCAAACATGAGACAACTCCGGCATTCACACAGCAAATTCTCACAGTTATGGGTCAAAGGGGTACTGGGTTGGAAAGAAGGGAGGTGTTAATCTCCGGGCACTTCCAACCTGCTGCTCCTGGAGACAAAACAAACGTTGGCGGCCAGATAAAGCCTCAAGCGCCAAAGGCAGGTGCCTGCAGTCGGACATCAGGTCAGCAAACTCTGTACTGATGGCTGGGCGATCGAGACAAGGAAAAACTAGCAGCAGCTGATGCAAACACCAATACTGAGTGCACAGTAAAGAAATAAGACTTTTTGGTGTTCCTGTGATAATAACTCAAACCGAAAAAAGGCGAGGAAGGAAGGCTGAGAATTGTTAAGCTTAGGAAAGACATGTGATGAGTAAGAGAAATCGGTGGGGAGAAATCAACCTGGCATCTACCAGTTGGGGGGGGAGGGATGTTGCTAGAGAATATTAGATGCAGTGACGTTTCTTGAGGAGTCTTAGGGTGTTTCCCATCTGTGCTATGCTCTCCTTCAATTATCTCCAAACTTTGAGTAAAAATGTATGTGTTACAGCCTTGCATTAGCAGTGCCTTGAGAAGTAAAGACAAAGAGACTGTGTCTGCTAAGAATGAAGCTGTTCAGAGTGGTGATGTGATGCTCAGAAGTGTTTGGCAGTTGAGCAAAAGCTTGGCAGGAAAGGTAAACACCCAGAGAATGTAAGCCCCACAGAAATTCCTGCAAATATTTGAGAGCCTGCTAGAAATCACGTTACTTTATATAGATTTTATTTTAAAAGATAACACCAGAAAGCTATATAGGACTTGATTCTGTCTATACTTGAAATTTGGATATATTGCTCATTGTGAATTTTTGAATTAGTTTTGATTTTTTTAAAAAATATTACATTAAATATTATTTGTATTGGTTACTGAGGAGTTTGAATCTCCCATCCCTTATATTAATATTTGCCCCACAGGTGAATCACTTATTCATCTCACCCAAAACTCTGTCCTAGCATGGCGTAGTTTGGGCTCCGCCAGATTAAAAAAAAACCCAACAAAACACAAATTACTGAGGAAACTGGTGATGGGGAGTTGATTAGCTATTTTAAAAAACAAAACCAAAAATTTTCTAAGCTCATTCTTTATTGCAAATAAATATTAGTTTCATAAGTGTTATGTAAATAAAATTGAAGTATAATAGATAATATTAAATCTCAAGATATGAAAGAAATTTCTAAGCATAAAAAAGGGAAAAACTACAAAGAAAAATATGCAAAAATTTGACTACATAAAAATTAAACCTATTTGTTTCAAAAAACTTAAGAGATAGACAATTAAGGAAGTTTGCAGGAAATTTTTTTAAAGGCTAAATCTCTAGTACATTAATATCATTTTTGGAAAGTAATTTTAAAGTTTGAAAAGAGATATGTAAGCCTGTCTGTGCTCCCTAATATGGAAATCTCACTGCTAAGGATCTATCCTTATGAAATAGTCAGAGATGTGACCAAAGATTTATATATAAATGTAGTATTATATAGGGTTATCATTAACAACTCAAATCCCTTAAAGAATCTAAATGTCAAATAATACAGACATAAATTATGACACAGTCCTAGGATGGAACATTATACAAACATAAAAATTATGCTTTTAAAGAATATTTAACTTGACTTTGAGCTACAGGAGTGGATCTACATGGCAGAGGGTGACACCGCAGAGGAGACAATAGGAATATATTTTGAAGTTGAACATGGTCATTTTAATGGAGACTATAATTGAAGACCAATTTAGAAGGTCCCTCTTCCAAAGTTTTCTGGATTGTGTAAATCCTAGGGTTCTGTTTAAAATCCTAAAGGAGGCAAAATAAAAATGACTTAAACTGGATTTCCTAGGGTTTGGGGTTCTACGCCAAATGTGGTTTGATTTAGAAAAATAAATATATATCACACAGGATGTATAATCTCTTAGTGATAGGATTATAGGTGATTTTCATTTTCCTGTTTATACTTTTCAGCATTATATTTAAGAACGTATTCTTGGAGCAAGGGATTCTTGTATCCCAACTTATCACTTTGGCACACCTTCCAGATATTTAAAAAAAATAAACATTATAATTTTGTACCCTTGGAAATGGAATTATTTTTTCCAGTAACTTTAAAAAATAATATAAAGCTAGGCTTAGGAAGCATATGTAAAAGAGAATGAGATAGTGGCATATGAGTAATCTATGATGTGCAAACAAATGTCAAGAAGATGCTCTTTGGAATAAACTTTTATGAGACAATTTTTTTTTTTTTTGAGTTGGGGTCTGTCTCTGTCACCTAGGCTAAAGTACAGTGCCACACTCACAGCCACTGCAGCCTTGACCTGCTGGGCTCAGGTGATCCTTCCACCTTGGCCTTCCAAGTAGCTGAAACTGCAGGCACACGCCACTATGCCTGGTTAATTTTTTAATTTATTATAGAGATGAGATCTTGCCAGGTTGCCCAGACTGGTCTTAAACCCCTGAACTCAGGCAATTCTCTCACCTTAGCCTTCCAAAGTGCTGGGATTATAGGCATGAGTCACCTTGTCCAGCTAAGACAATTCTTTTAAGAGGTTCTGGCTGGGTGAGGATCATTTTTTCTACTGCTAAGACATTCAGTATGTGCTCATTCTGTATAAGACCACAGGTTGTAACATTAGGAACACTAGTAGGTATTGACTTTGCATCATATCCAAAGTATGCTGCCCTGGCCGCTCCCCTTCTCCTTAGCTCATGCTTCATCTAAGATGTTCCTCTTTGTGCTCAAACAAAATGATAAGTTTCGAGGAGTTTTTGTTGTTTGGTAAGTAAATGAATCTGCCAGTCAGTACATCATTTGAGTTGGATAGCAACTGTACCTAGTGATTCACTGGGTTCACTGGGTCAGGGAACCAAAAGGTGCCTTTTCCAACATTCTCTACCCATTTGACCTTGACCTCTGTTCAGTTCCGGGCCTCCTTTATTGTCAGCCAAAGAAAGTGCTTTCTGTTTGTCTTTATTAATTTTTGGTGATTTATTTGCCAATATGAATAAATATTGATTTAATAGAACCTTAAGTGGAATTCATCCGTGGAACTGCCCACTTGGAGCTTACAAAATACATGACAACCAGTGATTGCATTTTTTTCCCCCTTATATCTTTAAAGCTGTGAACATAAATGTTCACTAGATACTCAATCTCACACTCTGAAAAAGCAACACTTTTTAGTCTGGGCAAATAAGAAGGAGTCTCCCATGAGAAGATATATAGATTGAAAGATAGATGAAATATATATGATATGTAAATATATTTATGTGCTATACATATATAAGATTATATAGAATACATATGAGACATATGTTACACTTTAGACCAAGTTTGTCATGTAAGGATGATTGATGATATTTTTTTTGAATGATGGGATTTTAATGTGCATTTTGATTTTAGGCATCCTGAGCCTCAAAAACTGACAGTGTACAGACTTTAAGAATAACAATAAATCTATAATAGTATAGTACCACCATGTCATTTGCTCAATGGGACTATCCAATGCCGTACTACAAATGTTAAATCATTCTTCCATCAAGGGATGACATCATGCAGGAAATTCAAATCAAGTATCAGATGATTTTTTTTTTTTTAATGACAAAAGAAGCATCCCCTCCCTGCCTTCTCCCCTGTGGCTTGATTCTTTATTTTGGCTCCCTGACTCAATGAAATCAATGAATCACTGGGTACAGTTTGCTATCCAACTCAAAAGATGTATTGACTGGCAGACTTATTTACTTACCAAACAACAACAAAACTCGTTGAAACTTTCCATTTTGTTTGAGCACAAGGAGGAACATTTTAGGTAAAGTGTGAGCTAAGGAGAAGGGGAGTGACCAGGATGGCATACTTTGGATATGATGCCACCTCTCAGATGGCTTTCGTTTTTATGCCTGAGAGCATCTTAAGAAAAAAAGCTGGATATTGCATATAAAGTTTAGAGAATTGAGTATTGTCTACTAAAGCAACAAGATTTACGAGAAACGTCTGGCTCAATTGCATTAGGGAAAAAAATGATTTCAAAAAAATCGCTTCCCTGCCTTTTAAAATGAAAACCATCTGCAATGAAAAATTTAAAATGATAAATCTTCTCCTTTCACACTGCTACTGATAAATGGTTAGTTTTCCTCCTCTTTTTGGAGGGACAGAATAGGCATTATGAGTATATGCTATTTGTGTATGCAGATCTTTGGTTAAATGTCTTTGTACTCTTTTACTGGAATGTTAAATAAGAAGATTCTGAGCTTTTATTATTATAATTATTATATGAGCTATTGTGTGTTAACTCCAGGCTGTAACTTTTTGGAGTTGAAGTTCAATAACATTTGACCTTAGCTATGAAAAAAAACTTATTGTGTTTCAATAAATACAGAGATTTTAAATCCATGGGTCATATTTAAGTCAAGACTTGTTCAATGTAAAACATCTTATATTAGCTAGTTTATATAAACATATATTTATATTTGATGTTAAACATTCAATAATGGATGTTTTTACACTAAAATCTCGTAATCATGATTTAAAAACCTATAGATTCTAGCATTTCTTTGGAATGTAAAAGAAGAGGAATACATTTATAATCATTTCTTTTTTCTTCTCCAATTTGTGCACGCGTACACACACACACACACACACACACACACACATACACACACACACACACACAGAAGGGGGCAGTTATTAAAGTAACAAAGCTTACATGCTAGCCTCTTTTTTTGGTTCCGTACTATAAAAGCATTTAGGCAAGTGTGTTCATTGTTTCATTTTGCCCAGATCTTAACAAATGGCGAGAACCTAATGAATGGCAATTACCGAATTCCCATAAAATCATTCTTCATATTCTGTTGCCCTCAGTTTATTAATCTAGAGAGCATTGCTTTACACATGGCTTCCTTTTAAACAGGAGTAAGTAGAACTGTCCTTAATGGGGGTGTCTGTTCCTTTCCTCAAAAATAGGGACACCCAGGCTACTTTGGAAAAATGTGAGTTTAATTGGAAATTCTGGTGCCTACTTTACTAGTCATAAACTAGGTAATTGTTTCCTAATGCAACCTGGCAGAGCCATTGAGGGCAGATTATACAGACCTGCCATCCTGAGGTGTTCTAAACAAGTGACAAATCATTAACAGCAAGTCTCTGGATCTCTGTGAGTGAGCTCTGTGGCTGCTACTGGAGGGAAACAAGACCAGAGAAGAGGGAGGGAGATCTGAGTAGGCGGAAGCTGCTGCATTAATGACTGGCATTGTCAGCACTGTGCGCAGGGGATGGCTGCAGCATCTTCACTTTCACCTTCTTCTCAGGGGTGTTGCTATGGGTACCATCTCAGAGGTGTCATAGAAAAAAAGAGCAGCAGGTAGACTGATGAACAACATAAGGAAGTAAAGGATATGCAATGGCATAACAATATGAAGACATTCTTCCCCTACAAACGAGTGTGTTGCATACTTCGATAGGGACCCATTAAAAATGGAGGATGGCAGACAGGAGAATTGGTTGAATTGTCAACAAATGACAAATAAAAGGTGCTTTGGAACTATTTTATGGTTCCAATTATCCATAAAGATAATCGTAGTGCTGGACCTTTATCACTTGGGTACAATCTTTTGTGACTAAATTAATTTATGAGCCCCTGGGAATTGTATGCGTGTGTGGTGTATGGGTGTTTTTGCAGTATAGCAAGACTTGGGAGAGCTGTTCATTATTTTAAAGGCTGTGTTTTTTGGCACTCTTTTCAAACTCATGCTCCTTCCCATGATCAGAGATTCTGTGAAGGTGCCAACTTCGTAGCACTTTGACTTTGAAATTAAACATCATGATAACCTCCCCCCCTGTAATATGTTAACCTTCATTAGCCTAATTCTCTGTGTCATATTTTAGCCTTTGGATAAAAATCAAGAAAAAATTATTAGGGGCATTTTAACAAATTGCAGCATTTCAATGATTATGTAGCAGTTGTCATGGTCTTTCCTAGCAGAGTTGGAAAAGTGACATTTTCTTAGTCTCCCAAGTTTATTCAACTTATTAAAATAGCATAAACAATGTTGAGGTGGAAAGCAGGTTTTGCTCCCTACCTTTATTATAGTGTTATAATCATAGAGTCCAACCATATATATATATTTATGGGAAGATTATTAAAAGATACTCCAGTGGGAACACAGAGCAACTTCCCCTCGTAGTTTGATTGGAAACTGAAAGCTCGTATTTTATGGGTCATGTGACATTCACCCTTTCCAAACTGGTTTGAATAGTTTCTGTAAAGAAATGTAGCTCAAAGTTTTTATTTTGCTTTTGTTTTCTTCCCCTTTCTCTTATTTACTTATTTATTTTTTAACTTTCGTTTTCCCATTTGAAAATCATAGTAGTTGTGGGAAATGTCAACCAAAATAACATTCATAATCTGAAACTGCTGCCCATTATTTTCACACATATATCATATAACTGTCATTGGAAACCAAATTCTGAGGTGATTTGACCAAACTCTTGGGAGGCTATTGCAGATATTTTTCTATAAAAAAAATATGTTTTTACTAAAATCATACAAAAGGACCCTTGGCCCTGACCCTACTGCATATTTATTTTTTGTAGGCATCAATTTACTCAGGGAAAGAAACAGGAGAAGTTCTTAGAGAGGGATGAGGTCCTGACTTTCAGACACTTTTCTTTTTCTGGCTCTAACCTAAGGTATAGATTTTTGTTAGAACTAGAAGTAGATATTTATGGGAAAATGAAATTGGATTTGACTAAGCAGTGAGAGCTAAGCCAGATTTGAAAATATAGAGAAGACCTGGTCTTTATTCATTAATTTGCTCATGAAATCAACATTTATGGAACAGCTCTCATGCATCAGGTATTGTACTTCTATTAGGGAAACAAAATGACTAAGACACAGGCTTCTCCTAAGGATCTTGCAGTCTAGAAGATATAGTCGTTAAACAGCTTACTACTTAGCATGAATGTATAATAGTGTGATCTGAGACATCTAAAAATGAGGGAAGTAATGAGGAGCATAATTCACTAAGGGGATTCCAGAGTATCAAATAAAATAAATGCTTTAATTTTCTTTTTTCTTTTTGAGTTGGAGTCACACTGTGCTGCCCAGGCTGGAGTCAATGGCATGCTCAAGGTTACCCCAGTGTCGGCCTGAGGGGGGCCAGCAATCCTTCCACCTCAGTCTTCCAAGTAGCTGGAACCACAGGCACGTGTTACCGTGCCCAGCTAATTTTTGATTTTATTGTAGAGACAAGGTCTCACCAAGTTCCCCAGGCTGGTCTTGAACCCGCAGCCTCCGGCAATCCACTCACCTCGGCCTCCCAAAGTTCTCGGATTACAGGCTGAGCCACTGAGCCCAGACAATGCTTTAATTTTCTAGGGCTCTTTATGTACGAAAAACAACTTGAAGTATTAAAAACAAGAGAAGTAGTGCATTGAGGGTGGTATTACAATCTCCTTGCTAGACAGGGGTAAGATGGGAACCAATGCAAGGAATATGGTTGAAAGAATCTCAGACTAGAACTCAAAATTTGGAACTTTATTACCTACATGTTACTGTATCTACCTTTAAAGAACACATTCTCTGCTGAATTGAAAGTTATTAATTATTCCCATGAATTGTGCCCTTATAGCAAGTAAGAATTCAAAATTTCTTATCGTCATTCTTGGGCTCGAGCTATTTAATCAAGGCATTTTTTTGGTAATAAAGTTTCTTGAAATCTGTAATTTTTTATTATAGTTCCAAAATAATTTTCCTTTCAACTGTGCTGTCAAGCTATATGTATTCCACTAAGAGTAGTATTGGGAAGGAAGTATTTCTATTAGAAAACTCAGTCATTATTCAATTAATTAAATCTATTACTAAATCTGGCTTTTTTGTTTTGAACTTCTCTTATCTTTCCAGATTTGAAAGTTATCTACAAATACTAGAAATATTTGGGGTGATACGCAGTTTATGAAGTTACTAGCTCAGCACTGGGACTTACTGAACAATTAATAATGCCACCTGCCATTATTAGTACTGATAAAAGTAGCACATATTAAGTCTTGCAAGATAGCCAGAGGTTATCAAATCATCCTCCTTAATATTACAAATTTTAGTAATTTTTATAAAATTATCCAGCTGATTTAAAAGTTGAATTTAGTATATTTATAACCTCCAAATATATTACATCATGGTTATAAATTACTTTTGGATTTTTTTTATACTCAAAGAAGGTCAGCTTTTACTACAATATAAAATTTAGAGGCTTTATTGAAATATGTCATTGAGAAAGCTGCTAGGAATTTGTATGCAGCCATTAAATATATAAACACTTTTAAAGGACAGTGTATCTATCTATACATACATATGTATATATGTGTGTTTGTGCATGTGTGTATTTATACATATTTATATAAAGCATGTGTGAATATACATTCTCATATTTATCTGTACATATGTCTACCCCTGCATCTGGAAGAATATATTTCTGTTTGCAGAGAGTTGGTCCAGTGTTCATATCCAAATGCAAATTTTGACTCTTAGAAGCACATTTTCAGATTTGTATCTCCTTCTTTCTCAGTAGTTTTGCCAGTTGGTGTATTTCTTTGCTTATTTCCACTTTTTCTTCCTCTGCAGCATCCCCCATGAAGTGGCGCTGAAAGATCACGTTAGCGCGGTTCCATGATGTGAAATACCACAAGTCTGCAATTCTTCGGTCTTGAGAGTGTCGCTGGGCTGAGAGGATGGAAATCTTTCAGTAATTATACCAGTTTGTATTCGTCTCACATTTGGGACCAAATACAAATCCGATCCACTCTTTCTCCCTGTGAATATTCATAAAAAACAAAGTGCCAATTCTGGTCTAATCATGTATGGAACCAAATATGTTGATGAGTCCTAAGTATATACTGTATGTATGTATACATGGGAATATATATATTTGTACACACTAATTTTGCTTGTGTCCTCCTCTGTGCAATTTGTTTGTTTAGTATCGGTATTGCTGTTATAATGTGTTAATAAGCTGCTGAAAGTTTGGCACCTATTACTTGAAATGACAGCTATGTTAGAAGCCTATTAACACTCCATAGCAGCAGCTCTGCGGCTACCAGAAATGAATTTCAAAGAAGGTAAATGAACAAAAGCGATTCATATCTCTAAAGAAAGCAAATACCAGGCCTAGAACCACATATACTTTGGAACTGTACAGTATATAAAATGAAAAACCACTTCCAGTTAAAGAAACAGCAGAAGGGAATATTTGGAGAAAGGATAACTGCCTAAAAGATTCCCAAACAACCTTGAAGATGTAAATGTAAAGGATACCAAGTGTAATTGCCTCTCTTTGTTTCTGTTGTATTTAAATTAGATCCATGGAATAGACTTAGTTAGTTATAGGAATAGAATAGTTCTGGTAGAGGAAATTCACTTTTCATGAGCAAAACTTGAATGACCTGGATTTCGCTCTAACTTTTTCTTAGCTTTTAGGTTTAGAAGGACATTGTCATTGTTCTCTGAGGTAGCTCTTTATGAGTCAGCTCACTCTGCCTTTGAACTACTTTGCTTTTGACTGTCACTGAAATTTTATAAGATGGCCGAAAGTCCTGGGTGAACTTTAGCCATGGTAATAAAAATGTGGTAAGTTAAGTTGGGAGTAGTTGTATTTTTTTTTTCTTTTCTTTTTTGTGAACCAGTGGGGGGAGGGGGGAGGAGTGTGGTGTGGGTAGGGGGAGGTTATACACCAATGTTGATTGTACAGTTTCATAATTTTAAGTTAAATTAAGATGAAATTATATGAATGTTTGAAGACCCTTACTTTTGAAATCAGCTATAAGGATAAACATGAATAGACTTTTAAATTTTAATTTAGCACAGAAATTAGAACTCACTTTCAGAGTTTGCATGAAAGTAGCAGTCAAAGGTTATAATAGGCAATTTCATCTGTAGAATAATATATATTACCTCTTTAATATTAGGACTGCAATGTCCGTGACATACAGTAGCCCTATCTTTGAATTCATAGCACCATCATACCTACTATATAGAACGTGTTAGATATACCACGCTATTATTCATTATCTTTCTGAGTATGACTCCTATGCCCTCTAAAAAAAAAGCTTGAAAAGTCTTTGGGAGAGAAAGTAAACAGGTGTAGGTTCCAAAAATCCATATAAATATAAGCCAAAAAACCATTCTTTGTATGTAGGCGTGTGCATTTGCATTCACTAATAAGGCTGCACAATTGGTTTGGGGCACGTTATTGTCATGTCAGAGGAAAGAGGTGAGAAAAAAGGTAATTCTCATATCATTGAGACTCAACACAAAATGTGCTTTGAATATTATCTAAATGAAAATCAAATTTTCCAGGTAAGCTGATACTACCATTGCTTTATGGGACACTAACATGAAGTGCTCTTATGTGAAATTCTATCAACCAAAACTATGTTTCCCTGGTCCTTTTTTATATCAATAGCACAATGACAATTGCTGCTCATCATGAGGTCTCTAAAGATACTCAAACAAGGTGATTTTTTTTGTCTGTTGAATCACTAACAGTTTAACTCTGTTCAGTATTCTACAAAATTATTTTAAAAATGGATTCTAACATCTTACAAATGTTTAATTCATGTATGATACAGATAGTAACTCTATTATTCAGAGTATTTAGTTAACTCAAATACCCTACTCCATGTCTAACAGTGAATAGGCTAAATTTAAATTAAGCAGCATTTATTAAACTTGTTTTGAGACTTGTGTTCATAAATGCCAATTACCTGTTGTTTGTGAGCTGCCCAAGTATGTGTTATGAATTTTTCTATGAAATGATATATGATCATTCAAGCAATAAAACAACAAAACCAAAAACTACATAACAATAATATTCCCAAGTTGGTAAAAATTAATTTTTTTACTTTTAAAAATAATTATTTTATTTGTAAAATTTTAATTGAATGTAACACATATATCAAAAATTCATGAAACAAAGATGTATAGTTCAATAATTTACCATGGAGAAAACACCCAGGTGGTCACCACTCTCTGGTCAAGAAGTAAAACCTGCCAGTGTCTTAGAAATTTATTTCTGATCACTGCCTTTTCTTTCTCTCAAATCCAAATTGCCACCATTTTCACTTTCTTGTACTTCTTTATGATTTTACAACCTAAATGTAAAGTTTAGTTTATCTGCTTTTCAACTTCTACAGATAAAATTATGAAGAGTGTCTTATTTTGTATCTGATATTAGTACCTTTACTTCTTCACCATCATTAGTTGTTTTTAGTCTTTTACAATAATAGTCATTCTGGTGGTGTCTCATTGTGAGTTTTTTTAAATTTTTTTTTTATTAGACTTCATGTAGAGCAGTTTTAGCGTCACAGCAAAATTGAAAGGAAGGTTCTGAGATTTCCCATATGCCCTTGGTTCCACGCATGCACAGCTTCTCCCATTACTAAAATCCCCCACCAGAGTAGTATACATAGGGGATACCCCTCAAAATAGAATTTTTTTTGTTAAAAATTGTGTATTTATTCTTACATGTTTAAACTTCAGTCACCTTCAAAATACTCTACAGTTGATGCAATACACTTATTGAAACACTTTTTCCACTGCTCAAGACAGTTTTTGAACTCATTAATTTTGAAGCCTCTTAGTGCTTCTGCCTTTTTTGTTTGTTTGTTTCACCTCTTCCACATTGGCAAAATGTTTCCCTTTGAGGACTTTTGCATCAGGGAAACAAAGAAGTTGTTCAGGGTGAGATTGGGTGACCAGTGAGGTTGGGGCATGGGAGTCCTACTATTTGGGGTCCCAAATTGCTGAACGTTCAGTGCAGTGTGGGCAGGTGCACTAGTAAATCACCCATCATGAAATGGGCAAATGTGTTTAAGAAAAAAAAAAGTCGAATGCAGTCTCTCACAACAGCACTAGCTGGTTCACTGATACCAGTAAGTTACTAGATCACATACCTAGCCTAGCAAGGGAAGCAAGGGGCCCACCCTCCAAAAGATATTTTGGTATCCCCCTAGTATGTAATACAATTGATGGATCCGGATTGACTTATCATCACCACCCAGAATTCATGGCTTACATTAGGGTTATTTCTTGGTGTTGTACATTCTAAGGGTGTGGATAAATGTATAATGATATGCATCCATCATTACAGTTTCATACGGAGTACTTTTACTGTCTTAAAAATCCTCTGTGCTCTGCCTTTATAGCTCTCACCTCCCTCGCCCCTGTCAACCACTGATCTTTTAACTGTCTCCATAGGTTTGCCTTTTCTAGAATGTCATATAGTTGGAATTATACAGTCTGTAGCCTTTTCAGGTTGGCTTCTTTCACTCAGTAACACATACTTAAGGTTCCTCCATGTCTTTTCAAGTCTTGATAGCTAAATTCTTTCTTAGTGCTAGATAAAATTCCCTTGTATGAGTGTACCACAATTCATTCATTCACCTATGAAGGATATGTTGGTTGCTTCCAAGTTTTGGCAATTATAAATAAAACTACTATTAACATCTGTATGCAGGTTTTTGTGTATACATATATTTTTAACCTTTTTGGTAAATACCAAGAAGCACTGTTGTAGGATCATGTAGCAAAATTGTGTTTAGTCTTAGAAGAAACTGCCAAGCTATCTTCCAAAGTAGCTGTACCAAGTTACACTTCCACCAGCAATGATATTGCTTCACTTTCTCATTGGCATTTAGTGTTGTCGGTGTTCCAGGTGCTGACCATTCTAATATAGTGGTATCTTGTTTTAATTGACATTTCTCTGATGGCATTATGATTTGGAACATCTTTTCGTATGCTTATTTGCCATCTGTATATATATATTTTTGGTGAGATGTCTATTAATCAGGCTATTTGTTTTTTAAGGTTGAGTTTTAAGAGTCTCTTGTATATTTTGGATAATAGCCCTCTATCAAATGTATCTTTTGCAAATGTTTTTCCTAGTCTGTGGTTTGTCTTTTCATTCTCCTGAAATGAAAAGACTTATCATTACCACCCAGAATTCATAACTTTTGCAAAGCAGAAACGTTTAATTTTAATGGAACTCAGCTTGTCAATTCTTTTATAAATTGGTGCCATTGGTGACATATCTAAAAAGTTATCACCAAATCCAGGGTCATCTAGACTACTTTCTCCTGTTTCACCTCCTAAAAATGCTAAATTAATACATTTAGGTCTGTGATTCATTTGAGTTAATTTTTTGTGAAGGGTACTGATGTGTGTCTAGTCTAGATTCTTTTTTTTTTTTTTTTTGAGTGTGCTTCTGGATACACAGTTACAGTATCATTTGTTGAAAAGACTATTTTGTCTCCATTGTATTGCCTTTGACCCTTTGTCAAAGACTAGTTGACTCTTCATTGTGATTTTAATTACCTTTTCCATTATTGCTAATGAAATTGAATACCCTTTCATATGTATTGACCTATATTTAATAAGTGGCTATCTTTTCCTTATTGATTTGTTAAAGTTTTAATTTTTTTGTATTATGTGAAGGAACCCTTTATGAGCTATGCATATTCCAGATATTTGACTGTGTATTTTGTATTTTTACCCTCTTATTGGTGCATTGTGATGTGATAATCTGTTCAAAGTTTTAATTTTTTGGTCAATTTTGTTAAGTTGAATTTTTCTAGAAATTCTATTTAATCTAGATTTTAAAATTTATTGGCATAAAATGAATATCTACAAGATCTATACTGAAGTCTCTTTTTCATAGTGGTATTGGTTATTTATGCCTAGAATTCATCTAATTTTATCAGGGGTTTATTGATTTTGTTAATCTATAAAAATTAATTTAAATTAATTTGATTTTGTCGAGGTTATCTATTGAATACTAATTCATTTTTAAATTTATCTTCTTTATGTGCTTCCATTTTTCTCTTTATATTACATTTCTATTATTCTTCTAATTTTAAAAGATGCGTGTAACTTCATTGAGTTTTAGTCTTCCTTCTTTTTTGAATACATGCTTTTAAAGTTATAAACTTCTTTGACAAATAGTTTTAGCAGTATTCCTCAAATTTTACTAGGTCACATTTTCATGATCATTTAGTTCAAAATGTTATACAAAACTATTTTAATTCTACTTTGATCTATACATTATTTAGAAGTATATTGCTTAATTTTAAAACAAAATGTGGCTTTACCTGCTATCTAAAATGATTTTAATTTTTCTTTGATCTGTGCATTATTTAGAAGAATATTGTTTAATTTGAAAAAAGTATGGAGATTTACTAGTTATTTTTTTTACTAGTTTTCAGCTTATTGGCACTGTGATCTGAAGACATATATAATTTCATTCTTTTGAAAATTTATGAGATTATTTTATTGCCCAACATATGGTCAATTTGAGAAAACTTACTTGATAATAATGTCTATTCTGAAATTGTTGATCACTGTTTTATATATTTCAATTACATTTCTTTTTGATCATATCTTAAAATTTTAAGAGTAATTTCTAATTTTTTGTTTTATCAATTACTGAGAAAGATGTGCTAAAATCTTTCACCTCAATTGTTCATTTGTTTTTTTAGTTCTGTCGATTTTCACTTTATACATATTTGAGAGAATGTTAAGTACAATTCATTTAGAATTGTTATATCTTCCCAGTGAATTATGCCTTTTATCATTGTGTCCTGTTTATCTCTAGTAATCCTTTTTGCCTTAAAATTGACTGTACACAGTATTAATATAAGCTTTTTTTTACCTCTAATATTTTTGAATCCTTGTATTTTAGATAGCAATCTTGAAAACAATATTTACTTGGATTTTATTATCTGTAATTGTCTGACTTTTTGTCTTTTATTTTAAAGCATTTAGTCTATGTATGTTTTATGATATATTTGGCTTAGTTCTACCATCTTTTCACATGGTTTCTATTTCTGCTATTGGCTCTGAGTTCTTTTGTTTTTAACCTTGCTTGTTTTCTATTAGAGTAATTATTTTCCATAATTTTACTTTTGTTTTGTTAGTTTGGAAGTTATATATTCATTTATTATCATTTTGATTATTGTATTAGAGCTTACAGACTGCATTCTTGATGTACAAATATCTAATATTAACTAATGGTCTTATCCTCTTCGTGAATAATGCAAAGACCTTATAGTAGTTTAGTTTCATTTATTCCTACCTTCATTTTCGAAAACACATACACATACTCACACACACATAGACACACACACACAACTTAGTTTTTACCTTTATACAATCAATATTGATTGATATTTACTCTAATATTTATCCAGTGTGCTGGTTTTCAATCTTTCTTCAGTTTCCAGTCTTCTATTGGACATTCTCAGGGAGAAGAGTTAGTATGTGTAGCCTAGTTCTTATGCTTGTCCTACATCTTTCCCAGTCTCATATGAGTTAGGGTATTTTGTTGGTTAGTGTTTAGATTGAATTTTGCTTGAAAAATGTATTATTTATATAAAGTAATCTGGAGCATATGAGTTAATATTTTATACATTGTTGATCTATGTCTTACCATGACCTATGTCTTAGGTTGGTTCTTCAGAAACAGATACTCTGATGATTTATTATTTTCTTGTGAAAGGGATGTATTAGAAAGTGTTCCTGGGAGAAACTGATAGGGACTTAGAGGAGAAAGATGCAAGATCCAAGAATAATTTTGGTTCAATCACACAGAGGTGCTCTGAATACCATCTTGGTCACACTTTAGAAGTATTTCAATCAGGAGCAGAAGCAGCTAGAATATGTAGACCCCTGCACCTTTCAGCAATTGTTAAAGGGACGCCCTCAAAGTGACACAAGTCCCTATACTACCTGATGTCCATCTGTAGATGCAGGGTCTGGCTATTTGTAATAAAAGCACACTGGGCACTGGTATAGTTGGTAAGGAGTCCCAGGGGATAGGCAGCTAAATGACTGTGTCTGCTACAACCTCCAAGGCCCTGTCTTGACCAGTGTTCATGGATGCGATTTAGGGGATCTAGGAACTTCAATGAGAATAAAATATATACATATTTTTATTAACTGCTAATGAAATTTAGCAATTTTTAAAATTATTAGAGTAGTAATGTTAGCAGTACCTGTAAAGTGCATGTTCCTAGCACAGGGCCGAGTATGTAGTAAATTAATCAGTATATTTTATTTTTAAAAAATATATGAGAAAAACACTGAAATTAGGTAAAAATCAATGTCTGGTCCACCCACATGTTCAAAGTAAACATCCCTAGAATTTGACTAGAAAGTGAATGTGTTGCTACAATCTCTGATCATTCAATACTATAGCAAAAAACAGTATTAAGAGTACAAAAATGATGTATTTTACTAGTCAAATTTAGGATGATGATTAATTCTGGTAGATAGCACTTGTCCAAAGTTTTGGTTAATGTTAAAACAAATAAACAAACAAAAAAAAACTACAGCAACCAAAATTCAGTTAATTAACAATGGACATTTTTCTAAAATTCATACCTACAGAAGGAAAGGAAAGGATGTTACTCAAAGCACTGTCAGACAAGTATGTTGTCCAGAACCAGAGAGCTTAAAAAAGAATCGGAAATCTCCTTGTTGTAGTTGAAACAAATCTCTACCCCAAAGTCAGAGATAATAAATCCTATTGAGTCTTATTCTAATATTACTTATGGAATATAGTTTTATATCAGGAAAGCTATCTTGGATCCCACCTAAGGAAATTCCAATATTGCAGAGTCCAACCATAACACTATGGGCCAGTCAGGTAGTTGTGATGGTTTAGCCCCAAGAGAAAGCTGCATAAATAAGCTATAAAGTATATTTGGTTTATTCTGTGTGCTTCCTGATACTACATAGTCCCACCCATCTTTTGAAAAACCAACTTTTTTTTTTTTTATTAATCAGTATTTTTTATTATGGTTTTGTGGGGTACAGTTAAGGGTTAGGTGTACAATTACGTTTCATTCAGGCACTCTGTTGATAAGAGGTCCAACATATTTTTTTAAGCTGTTACTTCCAGCTTGATGTCTTTTGAATACTGTGGAAAGATTCACAGAGTCCCGCAAAGACCTTCCTCTTCTGAATGCTGCCTCAAGTTTGGGTTTACTTGGGGTTAACACATACTTTCTTTTTAGAAAGACTGTTCAACTCCAATCATTTCCTGATTTTAGCAACTAAATCTCAATTACATTCTTAGCAGACTCTTATTTCTTCCTAGGCTTTGTGTATTCTTTGGGCCAGTAGCTCCCTTGAATATCAAAGGCAGCTCCTTGTAGAGAAGGGAGGCATGAAGGGGCACAGGAGCCTGGAACCCGACCCCATGTTACTGCCTCTGCTTGAGAAAGCAGAGAAGTTAAAAACACTCACTAAATAATTCCCTTTAAACCAGAAGAAAAATGATTTTTTACAGTTAAAGTTAGATGCATGATGATTAATGTTTTCAACCTTGAGGGCAAACTCTGCCTGTTTAGTATGAATTTTTTATTTCTGTGTTTCAAGTGAAAAATATCCTGGGGCCCTTTTGAATTTCAAACAATTAGTCCAGATTCAAAATGTATTAGGTTAATTGTATATTTTAATCTAATTTTAATATTCTTTGACTCTGAAATGGATAAACTAGCATTTATTTGCTCTTGAAATCTTTCAAAGTTTATAATAATCTTTTATCCCTTTTAAGTAGTATTAATGCTTAATGATACAAGCCTGGCCTAGGGAAGAGATAACATTTAAGAACTATATGAACCTATGGGGCCAGGGTGTAAACCATTTGTCTAGTCTATTCCCTTCCCATGAGTTATGTATTATATTTTATGGAATTTAGTGTGGGGTTTCCTCCTCTAGGGGACAGTTGACTTGGATGTAAGTGGTGGAGTAGACAGAGGTAAATGTCATCATTAGCTGTACCACTGAATTTCATTGAAAGACAAAAGGACCAATTTTTATGGTCTTTGTGTAAGCAAATAAGAGGTAACTGCCTATTTTTCTTGAGAACATAAGAGACATATCTCAGTTAGGATCTCTGTTCATATGTGTTATTCTGGGCAAGTATAAATTTCCTCAGGTGCCAAATGTAGAAAATAAAACCTTTATGTATACATTAAAAAAAAACTCTTTATGTGCACATAAAAAAATCCCAAAACATCTGGAATGGTATACAACAAAATGTTAATAAGAGTCATCATAGGAAGGTACAAATATCTATAGGTAATTTTATTTATCTTTTACCTTAGATTTTTACATTTTTTATAACAAGAAAAGTTATAACAATATTGTAGGATTACTTTAAGGATTTTTTTTTCCCCTCAACTTTTAAAAAATCTTCTGCCAGGTGCAGTGGCTCATGTCTGTAATACCAGCACTTGGGAGGCTGAGTGATAGGATTGCCAGAGCCCATGATTTGAGACCAACCTAGGCAATTTGGTGAGACCTTGTCTCTATAATAAATCAGAAAATTAGCCAGGCATGGTGGTGTGAGCCTGTAGTTCTAGCTACTTGGAAGTCTGAGGCAGAAGGATCCCCTGAGCCCAGCAGGTCCAGGCTGCGGTAGCTATGGGTGTGCCACTGCACTCCAGTCTGGGCAACAGTGAGACTTCAACTAAAAAACAAACAAACAAAAAAAAAACTTCTGTAAATCTTCAGTATATAAACAGATAGAAATTGAACTGTTCTGGTAGAGTGAGATGAGAAAGCAAAGCCATAGCCCCTTGGCCTTTCTTCCTTCCTCAGGTGGTCCCTTAAGCATCTCCAGGGAGGACCTGGGCTCCAGGAGCTAGTGCTTGAAATCATTTCAATATGGGTTAACAGAGACCACAAAAGTGAAGAGACTGGAATGGTGCCAGTCATGCAGCATTTACTCAGGTAATGCTAACTAATGATAACATTATTTGATTTTTATTTTTATTTTTTTGGGTTAGAGTCTCACTCTGTTGCCAGGCTGGAGTGTAGTGGCATGCTTTCAGCCACCACAGCCTCGGCCTGCTGGTCTCAGGTGATTCTTCCCCCTCAGTCTTCCAAGTAGATGGAACCACAGGCATGTGCCACCATGCCTGGCTAATTAATGATGTCCTGATTGTCACTGATTTTTTTACACTTCATTCTGGAAGAAAGTAGAATAAGTTATGAGAGTAAAAATGAGCTAACACTTCTGTTCCTAAAAGAGCACGTACCAATTCACAGTTCCTGTCATGGAATCAGTGAGTCCACACTGCTGGTCAAGACATTCTGTGTTGAGCCTGAACCCATTTGTCAGCTAGTGTTGGTGGCTGAGGATTACATAGTTCCACTTCGATCCAAGCCATGCAGCTAAAGCAGTATAGAGTGGCCATAGTGGAGTCAAGTCAGATTTTCTCAAGTCAGATTTTCTCAAGCTTGCTCATGTCTCTTCTCTTCACTGGGGCTATCCAATTGCCCCTCTTAAAATCTGGACCTTGCCTAGTCTTTTAAGATCAAACTTGACTTTTGGCAAGAGGCATGAAAAAGGTCAAGCTCACCATTTGGCGATGCAGCATTGATATTCTGACTCCTCCTCTGCCTTTAATCTTTTGACTCAGTTCTGAAAACCAGGCTCCGGTATGTACTGGAGCTGACTTGTACTGGCTCTTGAGTGCCAGTTGTTAATTCTTCAGAAAATTGCAAACTAGATGATGTCACATAGATAACTTCAAATTAGCCACGTTGGGAGCATTTATGCTCCTGAAATTGGCAAACTATAAAAATCAACTCTTTCTCTTGGAGCATCCCACTGCTTTAGGAACTAGCCACCAGTTCATACTGCAGTTCTTATGGCTGGATCTCCACTATTTCCTAGACCTGAGTTCTAGGTTTGGTATCATCAAAATATTTGTATACTTTATTCTTGTCAGACTTTCCTTTTAATGGCAAGAGTTTGCCCTCATATCCTACCTCTAGGCTGGGTCCCTGGGCCCCATTACCTGTCATAAATTTCTCCCAATGCCTGTCTAGCTAAAATTATAAATATGTCACCATTACCTAGATTGTCTTATTTCTTTGATTATGTTATTGAGCCACTATCCTGCACTCATTTTTAGGTGATATAAAATTCCTTAATGCCTGTCCTAATGTCCATTTATTGACTTTTCCTTCAACAGATGTGCTTTATCTCAAAGTCTGGAATTCCTTCTGGTTTGTAATTCCCAGTTTGCTTTACCTTCCTCCAAATCTCTTCTATTCTGTCCCATTTAACTGAAATAACTCAATATTTTTCTGTAGAATCAAAAGAAGTTTTGAATACTCCTAGAAATCTTTTTCCGTATTAGGCTTTAAATTATTTAAATGTAATTTGTTAATGGTTTTAATTTTAAAACCTAATTTAGCATTTTAATAAATAATGACATTTAATATCCATAATGAGAGTTCACCATATATAAAGTATTTAATTTCTTAACACAGCATCTATATTTCCTCATAAAATAACTAACATTAATTGTTGTTGTCCATGTCCCAGACACTGTTCTGTGTGCTTTCATGTATTAATTCACTTCACCCAACAGAATTCCTGTGAGACATGAACTACTATCATCTTCATTTTAAAAATGAGGAAATTGAGATAAAGCGAGGTCTTGTAGCTAATAAATGGCAAAGTGTTGGTTTGTACCAGAACAGTCTGACACCAGAGCCGTGTGCTTAACCATTCTGGTATCCTACCTCTTTCTAATATGAAACACAGAGCTATGACTTATGAGAAACTCCACATTTTCTTATTGTTATTGTTGGCGGCTCACACCATGCAGCAGCGAATTGAGGAAGGCATAACTCAATGAGAGATCTTCAGGCTGAAAAGTTTTTTCTCAACCCAAGGGTAGTTTGGAGAAATGATTTAATAGAGGGACCACTAAACTACATGGAATCCCAAAGTAAGAAATAAATACACTACCTCATTATTTGTTCCCACATTTTAGTTTTTCCCCCAGTTATAACAATATTCAGCAAGGCAGGTGAGAACAGATGCAGAAAACTGAGAAGAAAGATGTGCACTGACTTAAGCAAAACATCTAACAAAAAGCAAAATATCCAACAAAATTCAATTTTTTTTGGTATTTGGGGAAATATAAAAACACATCAAATAAGCATGCCAATAATTATTTTTTTATTTTATTTGAACATCAAGTTAAATATATGATATATATTATGTTTTATTTTAATACTCATACAATCTGGTAAAATTGAAGTTCTGGAGTATCATTAGGGCTACAAAAATTCTGAAAAGTTTCGTTAATGACATTTTGTTGTTTATTCTCAGAAAATTAACATCAAATTACATTTATCCAGTTCATACGATTTAGCATACTGTGTAGAAAACGATACAGTTAAATTGCAGCAAGACAAGGATGGAGAGGCAATATATAGTTCTTAATCCTAAAATCGAGAGTATTTTTTGAAAAGTTCACAGGAAAAGTGAGACCACACACCTCCACTTCCTCCACTCACCTACCCTTAGAGACTGCTGTAGGGGCTCATCAGACGCTGGGGGACGTGGCAGGGTAAGGGAGCCACTCTGACAGCCTGGTCTCCCTGCTTCCCGTATCTGAGTGGAGCTCTTCATTTTGGAGGAAAGCCAGGCCCTCACCATCCTGTGTTCCTCAGGAATCGTCTGTGTTTTTATCCCAGTTGTTCTGACAAAACTTATAGTTTAAGGACTACTCTATAGATAGTCTACCAGTCTTGCAAATCACTAAATAATTCACTTTAGTCTCATTCTCTGGGTAGAACCTAGAAAAGCAGAAAAGGGTGGAAAGTGAAGTAACCTTTGAAATGTCAGTCCATGTTGTAGGGGTTGTATTCTCTTGGAGTCTCATCATAGTTGCGCATCAGTGGAACTTAGAGGGAAACATATGTGATGACTATGAAAACCTGTTAGGCAACTAAAGTTCCAGAATGTGATTTCCAGGAGTTCAGCTTAGAGCAATGAGCCTGGCCCCGGTGCATCCCAGATGCCACCCTTATTAGGTGTTTACTTATGAGTTAACATAATTCATCTTATATCTTATTGCTAGAAGAATAGTGGCAACCTGTGGCTTCTTTTCCTATAATATTATTAGGGGTGTTTGTAGGGGGGATGGTTGGCCCTCTGAGGTTTGGACTTAGATCTGTTCTGCCTAGCCCAAAAGATACTATTATCATCAATTTCCAGATGAAGAAACTGAGGTTCAGAGACTGTAAATGATATGAGCCTAAATCTAATAAATGGATTTGGACAACAGACAAGGTAGGTGGTTCTTTTCTTTTTAATTTTTATTTTAAAGATATGGGGTACAATTCAGGGTTAGGTATACAAATGGTCATTGTACAGGTAAAGTTTGGACCTCACTTTGGTCCCCATGTCACCTGGTATGAGATCAGGTACCCTTATTGATGAAGTGTGCCCATCCCCTCTTCCTGCTCCCTCCCCTGGTAGTTTCCCACTATTGCCAATCCCTTTCTATAGTAGTATGATAATTGCTCAGGGTCCAATTATGAGTGACACATTTTCATGAGTAGAAAATATATATCTGTGACACCCATCATGGATTAATTTTAGTTGAATGTCAATGGGGGAAAGACCCTGCTGAGTATTTGTGGCAGAGACAAATCTTTTGTGCTTTTCTCTTTGTGTCTGTGGTTGGCACTTTCTCTGTATTGCTCTCCTACCTGATGCCTGAGATCATAGCCTGACTCCTAGATACACAATGCCTTCTGCTTTGGTAGTCTACCTGTTCCACTAGGCCCCCGTCATAACTCCTCCCCCATCTGTACTTTGTTTTCCTCTCTCCTTCATATAATAATGGGCTCTTCCTCTGTTCTGAACACCTAAGACCCCAAATCCCATTGTGTGACCCCCAGATAAACAAACTTTTGATGCTATCTCTGTAAGTATCAAGTATCAGCCCTAAGTACTTCTAGGACTGGTGCAGTACCTGATAGGAGTTCCATTTCCAGCTAAGGATGCTTTGGTGTGTTTAAACCAAATAGGCAGCAGCCTAATCCACTTATAAATAAAGCCAGTCCTGAACATTGGCATTTATTTAAATACCCTCCAGGGACACTCAAGTCTTCAACGCTGCACACACAGAGATTTAAATCAAACACACACACTGACATTTCCCCACTCCTTCCCTAGATGCTCATAATATTTAAGGCCAAGCTGATGTTGGGAGACTCCCCTGAGAATGGAGTTGCTCCTGTGGGAGTTTGCCTAATGGAGCCACTGGCATTTCCTAGTCCGTCAGAGGAGTGTTGAAAGTGATGACTTTGCAAAGTCTCCAAGGATTTTACTTAGCACAGAACTCAGTATAGCAGTCTTTTCAGACTAGATTAGAGTCTAAGAAGTAGAGTGTATGGAAGACCGAACTCTCTTCTCTCTCTCCCATCTCCCAGCTGGAAATTGCTATCTGCTTTGCAAGGGGCATTAAACAATAGAGAATAACTGCTACCACTATTTTTTTTTTTTTTTTTTTGAGTTGGAGTCTCACTTGGTCGCCCAGAATGGAGTGCAGTGGCTGCTCCCGGCAACCGCCACCTCGCCTGCTGGGCTCCAGTGATCCTTCTGCCTCAGCCTTCCGAGTAGCTGGAATTACAGGCATGCCCTACCACGCCCGGCTGATTTTTTTTTTTTTTTTTTTTGATTTATTGTAGAGATGAGGTCTCGCTGCCCAGGCGGGTCTCGAACCTGCGGGCTCAGGTGGTCTACTCACCTCAGCCTTCCAAAGGCACGGGATTATAGGCTGAGCCACTGAGCCCGGCTTACTACCACTATTTTTGCATCAACAAAATATTTTCGTATGCCTGTCTTCCTTGGATCCTCATAAGTATTATTTCTCTCTCTATATTTTTTTTAGGTCTGGGATTTTGGTGAGGCTCAAAGAGATTGAGACTTTTCTAAGGTTATCTAGCGACAGATTGACAGAATAATTTATTTAGATTTTTACTTGTCTCAGGCTTAATTGTGATGGCATAAAAACAAAAGTAACCCAAGGACGTTATTTTTCTGCTTTGTTTTCTATCCTGAACTTCTTGAGGGAGTTATTCCAAGGAAGTAGAGAGGAGTGAGAAACTTGGAGGGGAGTGAAAGGGAGACTTCCCCATGAGGTGAAGCAGAACTGGTTAAGGTGCCTGGTTAGTGCTTCTACTTCCTCACAGAGCCTTTGGAGGTGAAGGCAGTGCCTTCAGAGAGAAATGACTGTGTGATTTACCTAAGGAGGCTGGGCCACAGCTACCAAGGTCACAGGCTCTACAAAGACATCTTACCCAAGAAGGTAGGCATAGGTCTGCCTCAGGGAAAACATAGACTTGGGCAAAGACTGTCAATGGTGGTAATCAGAGACCAGCGAGGTCACCATAAATGTCTATTTTGCATAAAATTATTGGTATCACCCTGGGCTGGGAAGGGAAATACTGTATAAAGTTAACTGTGATGAGTTTGATGAGCCTGGACTACTGATAGATTTGATTTGGTTTAAAAATCTCACTTTGTTAAGTAAAATGTAAACTTACACAGTTCAGGAGTCTGACACTGCAAGTTCGGTCATCTTTTCACAACACTCAATGCTTACAAAATTTACATGGACAATGGGAAAGATCCGGTAAAGCCATTGTTCTTTATGCTTGTAACAATAGAGAAATCTAGGCCCTGACTCTTACTGAATTGTTCAATATTTAACTCTATAGCCATGGTTCAAACAACATTTCTAGATGGCTAGATCAGTCAGCTAGTATCAGAGGTCTGGGATGGCCATATGGACAGGGCTGAAGGCATAAATGGATCTCATGAAATGTGAAGCTGATAACTTTCATTGGTGGAAATATTGGCTTATAAAAAATACTGCAAGAGACTGCAGGAATTGTTGAAGAATCAGATTGCTCATTAGATTTTCCAACTCCTTGAACAACTTTTAATATTTTCTAGGCAGAGCTATTTACATATACCCTCTGCCTTTTGATGGTGAAACATAACAATTTTATTATTATATTGCTTCAGAGCAGAAACAGTTTCATGATTCTGTGTTTCAGAAAAAATCTTTGATCCCAGCTTAAATTAAGCTGAAGCTAAGAAATAGTCTACACATTTACATATGGTATTTGGTCATTACACTAAAAAAACCAAAAAAACAACCCAAAAGACAATAAAGGGAGGGACTAAGCAGAAAAATCCCTCTTCCCTAATCCCTCCTTAGTTTTTTCTCTTCCTCTTTGTCTTCTCTATTCAATATACAGACCTCAAAGAAACACAGCAGAACCACAAATTACTGTGGGGTGAAACTCCTACTTAATAATGACATCCCTTAAGTTAGCAAAAATCTGCCAACATCTGCAAGCTCCTCTACAGAGTTGTGAGTCAAAGTTAAAAATCATGTGTGACAGTGCTGTGGAAAATACGATTGATTCCAGTCTGATTTTGTCAGTTCCAAACAGAGACAATATTGATGATGCTGAACAGTAATCTTATTGGGCTTGGACCCAACTGAACATTGGTCTTTGTCAACTCATTATTCCTCTATCAGAGGGATCGCCGCAGATTGATCTTGCCAGCACCTCTTGATGTGTCTCACAAATCACTGTTCTCCTGTTGGCAGGCAGATTTGAGTACTGCACAGTAATTGCTGGAGCTTTTTTCCCTCTTTTTCCTGCCAGAAGAGAGCGACTACCTATCGCAAGTCATTGCCATATGAAAGACCAAAAAGGTCCTAACAAGATAGAGTGGGTAGGAGTACAGTCTTTGGTGAAGCCAAGAGGTATAGCCATGCTCAAATGTTTTTGGACTGGCAAAATAAGGTATTAAAGCCTCTATTTTCCCTTCAGATAACTAATTAGAGGAGTCCCTGAACTTTTCAGAAGTCTACAACATTGACTGTAGGAAAGTTTAGCTCTGCTGTAGAAGGGTTTATTTCGGATAATAAGCATTGCCTCTGCGTTTTTAGCAAGTTTATAAAGTATATTCTTTCTTAAATAATGGTGGATGAGAGGGACAAGCTGTTGGGCAAAACATTTTGAACTAAAGACACTCTACTGTGATCTGATTTGCTTTTCTTTAAGACTAATTGGACATTCCACATAGACATAAAAGTCTTTGGATATCAATATTACTAGATCAATATATCAATAAGATACTAAAATGTAAGTGAATTTCAGGTGTATTGGTCAAGATAGAGCCAGTTCTTTATTGTATCTTTATCATGAAAATCATTAGTTTTCTTCCTGGAAGAGAACCTCTGCCAGTCAGTGTGTCTCCATGTATTTGTTGGATTACCTGACTTATTAAGAGGGAGCAGCATCAAGGATGGTCCAGGATCATGTGTCTTCAGAATGTATGTTTGACTCTTGTGTCCTCAACCATAAGTCTATCAGACGTTCTGGGATTCTTAGCACTTTGAATCAGTGATAGAAAGTTAAGTATCAAACTTCTGAGCAATCATTTCAGAAAAGACCCCAACCCTATGTCATCTGTGGTTTAAACAGCAGAGGCTACTCGTGTAGTACTTACACATACAGAAAACAAACACCGAGAATCTTTCTTTCCATCTGGCTGTCTTTAGCTGTTACACTATTTCCACTCAGAAGAGTATCTTATGAAGACTTAAAACTTACTGCAATAAGTGATCTTCTACATAAAGGAGTTATCTACATCATGCAAGTGAAAATCATATGCAATAAAAATTTTGTATACATTGTCTTAGAGGTTCCTAATAATAATGCTTGTGAAAGTGGCAGAATCTCGGATATTGTGACTTCTTTCTTGCTGTGTATTGCTTCTGAAGTCAGCGGTGTGTTTTTGGCAGAAGCTGCGACTGAACAACAAACTACATCATGAAGGCATTTAATGATGCACTGATGTCATCAGAGAGGCTGAAAGTTGTGCAACCTCTTTACTCCTTAAAGGAAGAGCTGCTCCCTGCTCCTGATTCTATGCCAAAGGCAATGGTGACCAAGAAAGAGTTTATATGATGAGTTAGCCTAAATAAAACTGAATGTAGCTGCATTGAAATGACTACTGTATTTATTTCCACACCTTTTCAGGGTTAGAGAAAGTAGTCGAATGTTTAGGTTTTGAATGGCCCCTTGCTGGGTGGCAGGCTGCAGGGGAAAGCAAAAATAAACAAAAGTTAGTTAACTGTGTTCACATATCAAGCTAGATTGTCCCATTAGAAGTTGAAAGCAAGATTTACAGAAGATTGGATGTGCAGATAATGGAGAGGTGAATATTCAGAACTCCTTTGACCTCACAATCAGAAGGTTGCCAGAGGAGAGGACCAAGGTGAAACCTCACAGTCTCATCCCCTTTGTGAGAAAAAACAGCACAGCTTAGTCATCATGGTCAGCCTTGAAGATGCCCAGAGGAGCAAGTAGGAAGATGAAGTGAACATCTCAAGGAGTCCTGCTTTATCTTGGTTTTTAGCTGAGAATATTGTTTTCCTGAGCTGATTAGATATGTGAGGAGAAGTTTTGTCTTGTTCTTTACTGTTGACTCAACACCAAAGAGCAAAATATCTTTTTCTTTCTTTGAAAGTTGTCAGACTTTGACACATTGAGAAAGCTCAGTCACTATCAACAGTGATCACTATCATTATTGGAATATATCGTGTGGCAGTGTGCACTTGAGACTGTTGTATGACTTAGAAGTTGCTCATGGCCTTCAAAGTTCTATGAAATAAGATCTAGGAGACTTCTGACATTTAAGACTGACTTTAATCCTACTCCAAGAAGATCATTTTAAATGGAAAACTAAAGGACAGTACAAATATTCCATAGTTTTCAAAACACCCAATTCACAAAGTCCTGTTACATACATTTCTTAAATTCACCTAATGAGTGTGTCCTTTAGTTCCCTTCTTCCAGATACAAAATGTCCTGTGAACAGTTTGGCCCAAATACCAAAAAAGGGTGTCACAAAATCCTCACGTTGAGGCCTATCCTTCTTATGTCAAGAATCAGGACCAGCTTCATTGATATGATGCCTGTGCAGTCACACAGGGCCCTATATCTGCTTAATCTCTACTGTTGCCATCTTGGGAGTTTTTAATAATTTAAGAACTAAGAGTCTCACATTTTTCTTTTGCAAAAGACTCCACATACAATGTAGTTAGTCCTGTCAGAAACCCCTGATTAGCTATCACATTACACTTCTTTCTTTCTCCTTCTGTCCCTTGTGGCAGAGATTTGTAGGCAGAGGGATAATAGTTGGAGAGATTTTATCCTAAAGTATGTCTCATGTCTAGCTGTCAGGCCCAGCACCCAGAGAGACCCAGCACGATGTTCCAGTCACTTACGGAGCCATCACATGACTCATCAAAGTCCTTTCCCAATGCTCTTGATAAGAGCCCCTCAATGGGACCAGTCAACCTTCTCCTTCTTTAATGTAACAATTACATTTCATTAAAAATTATACTTAGACTTTCCATTAACATTAAAAAGTGCCTTATAAGCAATAAAGGATAGTCCCCCTTTTCCCTTGAATACTATAAAACAAAATAAATCAGAAGCCTTGCGATAGTATTCCTTGAATACACTGAGAAGAACATTGCCAGAGTAAATAGCCACCCCTCCCCCACCAAAAAAATGTCAGTTCTAATTTTAAAATTCCATCTACCACAGTACCATTTGCAGATGTTCAAGGGAAATTATTTCAACTCTGAGAATATCAGGCAATATGGATGTCAAAATTGAATTCCTTTGAGAGCATACCCTGGCTGTTTTTGGTAGTTATGCCAGTCTGGAGGATGGGGTGTCAGTCCTGGCTTTGGCCAAAAAAGGTCATTTGGAGTTCTCCCCCAACATTTCTGTCTATGGTGGTGTGTAGCAGCTCACTGCAAAGGCTTCCAACAATTACTGTTCCCGCTTGGCAAATATTTGCATGATTAATTTTTCCTGATGTGTATTTCCACCCATGAGTACAAACAGCTTTTCATTTCAAACAAGTGAGGAGGCACCCTGAGGGGCAAGATCATACATTTTTATGAAGTTGCTGCTGTGGGAACTTATAATTTTTACAGAAAATTTCACTTTTTCTGGGGCAAAATGAAAATTTAATACCTGTGAAAACTACTTTTAATTTTTATAAAACAAAATGACAGCCAGAATAAGATATATTTAGAGTCTTATAATTTGGGAGGAAGCGGTGGTGCTCTGTTGCCTTTGCATTTACTTAGCACCTTTCCTTATAGTAGGAGGTGCTTATTATTTCGAGACTTGTGTGTGCCTCTATTCCTACAAGGGAGAAACCTTGAGAATTTCCCAAGTTGTAAACATAATAAACCAAGGAAATAAAACCCAGGTTATTAAACACTTTAAGAAAAATTCCCTGATGTGAGGAATCGATGCCAGAAATTTCTGTGGTATTGGGGATATCATCAAGATATAGAAAGCATTTGCTTTTATAACAATAGGGGAAAGGAAGAGAAATTTTCATTTCCAAGGTTCTAGTAAAATAAATTCGTGTTTATTTTGAGTTTATATTTTAAATCTCCAATGTAATTTAATAGTCTGTGACCTTTAGTCCAGGAGTCTTTGACTATTTAATTCATTTTAGGAATTTATATCTGGATGGGCAGATTATATCCTAAAGTATGTCTAGAAACAGCGTTTTCCAAGATATGGTCCTCACAAGCCACTGTCTAGAAGTACATGAGATGATTTTAGGTGCTACAGGGATGATCACTTTGTGTTTTAACAATGCACGTATTTTAATTAGTAATTGAAAAAGAACATATGTGTGTGTTTGTAAGGTGCATTATTAACTAGCGTATCACCTTAAAATTTCAGTAAATCTTCATAAAATAAAATATCTTAAATATTCAAAATATTATCCCACTCACCATCTTCACACTTACTCGTGACCTATCCACCACTATGCTATTGACATATTAGGGTAATAATTTCATGACTGACCTTTCTGCTTCTACTCTTGCTTCACTTAAATTGATGATCTTCCTCATAGGAATCAGAGAGAAGATTTCAAAACCAAAGTTAGACTGAGTTATCCTCTGCTCAGGGTCTTCCAGTGGCTTCTCATCCTACTCATAATTAAAGCCAATGTCCTTGCCTTGGCCCACAAGCCCTGTTTGGTCTTCCCTTGGATACTCATCTGACCTGCTAGTCTCTTAATCATCTCCTACCCTCTTTTCCTCTCTCTCTCTGCTCCGGTTTCCTTGCTGTTTCTCAATCATACCAAGTACAAGTTGACTTCAGGCCCTTTGGGGTTACTTTTCTTCCCCCTATCTAAAATTCTCTTTCCCCAATTATATATATGACTCTCTACCTTACTTAATTCACATATTTGCTCAGATATCACCTGATTTCCTTCCCAAATACCTTCATTTTCTTTTCTTTTTTTTTCTTTTTCTCTTTCTTTCTTTCTTTCTTTCTTTCTTTCTTTCTTTCTTTCTTTCTTTCTTTCTTACTTTCTTTCTTTTTCTTTCTTCTTTTTTACCTTGCTTGGTATTTCTCCAAAGCACATATGCCCAGTGGTAGACTGAAGAAATGGCTCGCATTTGTCAGCCCATCCAGTACCCACACTCCTTGCTATGTGACCTGTAATCTCCCCTAGTGTGATGCAGGGCTTGGCCATGGAACTTGCTTTACCAGTGGGATGCTGGCAGTTGTGATGCAAGCAGAGGCTTGAAAAAGTCTATGCTTGCTCATTTCTGTTTGATGGTGTCTCTTCTGCAATGTACTCTTCCATGAGTACATGCTGGAAGATGAGGTTCATAGGGCAGGACTAAATCATCCCAGTAATCCTAGCCACTGCATTCTAGATCAGTAACGGCCAACTGACTTTTAGCTATATGGAGATATTCAGCTGAGATCAGAAGAGCATATCAGCAAAGTCCTAAATAAAAAACCCACAGACTCGAGGAAATACATGCTTATTACTTTTTAAAATAGTACAGGAGTTCTTAATTATGCCACATTATATAGCTCTATATCTTTTAGTGACATATTACAGTTTTAAAATTGTCCACTCCAGAATATATGTTACAAGAAGACATGCACTGTCAGTTATAGCAATCAGCAGATGATGTTTGTCCCACCAACAATAATTATTTAACAAAAGTTTTGTCAATCTCAATCCATTTTATGTATACTAATGTTTAGGATAAGTTTAAAGTAGGCAGTGCCAAGGCAATCCACTGAGGCCAGACAGATTACAAGTGAAATTGTAATATGCTCTCTCCAGGATTTGGGGGATTTAGCAATCATGACATTGCTAATTATAAAGGTAGTAAACACTGTTTTAAGGAACTGGGGTATTGTGTCATATTGTATTTCAAGGCATCTAAATAGGTAAACAGAGGTAGGGATTTGAGAATAGTTTTTATGGGACTTACACAGACATTTACTATAACCCTAAAACTTATTAGATAAACAACTTGGACATTGGATCTCATGAGGTTCTTAATTAAACCAAGAAGAATCTGTGATGATATTTTCAGAAATGTACAATTACAAATAATTGTTCTTTAATATTAAGGACTGCATAGTCTGAAGTCACTCTTTGGTTAACTGAAATTCATTGTTGAACAAAACTATTTATTGAGCACCTTGTTTATATTTAGCTTTGATCTGAGCACCAGGAACACAAAAACAGACACTTTTTTTTGTTTATCAGAAAAATTAAATGAATCACACTCTCTAAAAACACTCAGAACAGTTAATGACAGGTACTAGGCTGGGGAATAAGGGCTGTAAAAATATTTCTCACCAGTTAGGAAGCTGGAAGTCTGCTTTCTGATCTCATTCACAGAAGTATCAAGCCTCTTGACCCCCAATCACTTAACATGGAACATTTATCTAATCATTTGTAACTTTTTGAAATGCTTGTGTCATTGTCCACCACAATGTACTCAGTTTCCAGGAACCAAAAAGTTAATTGAAAGTATTCAAATAGGACCCTCAGTCATAACAACAGAGCTTACATGCAAGACTTCCCTCATTAAATTTATAAGGCAAGAGACAAAAGAGTGACTTTCTTGACATCCTACCACCATGGGCAAGACTATTCTGTACCTGCTTTGTTAGAACATAATTATTTAAGTTTATATGATGTTAATTATGTCCCCATATACACATGTGCTAGATGATGACTTTTCTACTTTATGGTTATTGTCCAGCTAAGCCGGTATGCAAAAGTGGGTTGAACTGCTGCTGTAGACTTGGTTTCTTCTACATACATGTGTAGTGTATACTATTATCTATCTATCATACATGAAACTTCCCCTTTCCCATTCCCCTTACAGATTTTATTACTATTTTAATGTTTTTATTAACTTAGAAATTTATTTTAGGCATTAAATAGAATGTTTTGAAGCCCAAAATGGCTGTCTCAGACTACTAAACTCCTTGATTTATGTGATCCTTGAATGATATAGAGTGACCATATTGCCTATAAAGTATGTATCAATCAAATAATTAGATGTAAATCAGATTTATGTTTTATGACATTTTTCCCTTCCCTATTTTATTCATAACGAGTAGTAAATATATTTTTAATTTCAGGTGTCTTAGCTGCATGACAACTTTTTCCTCTTTGGAACTAGGAAAAAACACAATGTAAACCATTAACTTTAACATGCATAGTGAATATCTATGTGGGAGGAAGTATGTATGTTTTCCAGACATATTTCAACTCAGAAACTGCTCCCGTGCATGGTATACCTAACTGAATTAGTATTTTATAAAATATGCTTTGAGAAATTTTGCCTAATATGCACATATCTGGATCATAACTTTATGCCTGACCAGAAATAGTATTTCACAATTTTGTTAACTAATGTACACATTGTTGAGCACCTACTGTATTTCTGACTCCCTGCTGAGTTTGGGGGGAGAAAGAGCCAAGATGATCTTGACTCTCTCTATAATTTTAAAAAAATGTATAGACCAGTTCTGAGTAGGTAGTACTGACCAAAAGCAATGACAAAACAAATAAATAAATTTTGACTTATAAACAAAACTTGTAATGGAACAGTCAATGAGAACCATAACACATGGGAAGGCAAAGGTTGGATGTATTCCTCCATTTCTCATCTTTTTTCTCTTCTTTTTTCTTTTATGTGTATTTCTTGTATTTTTCCTTTTACCATTATCCTTTCTCCTTATTTCTCTTCTTCTGCTGTGATTTGTCAAAGTACATATGTGTATATCTTTTCACTATCTCTTAAATTGATATCTCATTAAACACTGTACTGTTAAGTTAACCTGGTTATATTTACACAGCATTTTGCCAACTGGGCTCCTAGCTAACTGAGGGCAGGCATTGTATTTATCACTTTCTTGTAACCTTGAGGGCACCTAACCTTGAATATATCAGTTGTCCAGTAGTTATTTGGTAGTTGGATTTACTTGAGTTGTCACTTCTGTCTACCAATAGTGCTCATGACCCTGAACAAAGCTAATCTTATTGGTGGCCCTCAGGGAAAAGGGAGGTAAATGCTGCTGCACTAACACAAACAGGAGAGAGTAGGATTCAGTTCACATGGGAGAGGATCCCTGCTTTTTATTGATACATAATATTTTACATGTTTATAAGGGTAGATGTGATATTTTATTACATGTGTAGAATGTGTAATGATCAAGTCAGGGTATCTGAGGTACGTGACACCTGGATTATTTATCATTTCTATATGTTGTCCAAATCCTCTCTTCTTGCTACTTTGAAATACACATTGTTGCTAATTATAGTCAGCTTATTCTACTTCAGAACTTTAGAACTTCCCCTTCCACCTGACTATATGTTTTCATACATTGACCAGTTTCTCTTCTTCCCCTCTCTCCCATCCCCAGCCCCTTCTAAGCCTTCGGTATTTCTACCTCCATGAGATCAGCTTTTTTAGCTCTCACATATGAGTGAGAATAAGTGCATTTCCAACTCTCCAACCTGGAGAGAAAGTGTTCTTTGAGCTTGGGCAGAGATGAAATATTTGTGCATATATACTCCTCTCTATTTGTCAAGCATCTGTATCAAAAATTTTGCTGTGATTTAAATCTGATTCAGGTGGTGAAGCATCTGGAAGTCATGATAGCATTTACTGAACATCATAAATTGTTGACACATAAAGCTTAAAATTATGTAATGTACCATTTTGTGCTAAATCAGATGCCATCTTGTGCTAGATTCTCCTGTAGATGAGGAGTGGCAGATGCCAAATGTACAAAAAAAACTATGAGAGTAATAGTTTAAAGGAATCTGATTTTTTAAATTAATGAATCGGGGAAAGTCTGTATTATTCTATTTGGGTTGTAAAACTTCTAAATACATCTATCAGAGCCATTGTTTTAATAACCTTAATGAGTCTCCAACTGAAATTTGACTTTTTTAGTTTAAGAGCAACTCTATAATATTATATTTTATTGCATAAAAGATGAAGTTCAAGTCTGGTTAAAATTATTTCCCTCCCTTTAAACTGAAAAAAAGTAAAATTGGTTACAGCCCTGTTACCGCAGTTAGAGAATTAGAAGAATTTGGGTTAGTTTGATTCTTTTGTTTTGCACATTTCTAATACATCTTGGTATTTAAAAAAAAAAAAGTTACAGGGAGAACATCTGTTGCTACTCATGTCATTTTTCATGAATATCAAGATCCATTATACTTTAAAAGGGCTCCTCTCTCTCTCGCATATATATATATGTATATATATATTTACAATTTTAGTCTTTAATCAAAATTCTAAAGATTTTGCATTGCCCATATCATTAAAATTATCAAAACATAAGAATGTTGTTTCCCTCCTTTCCCTATCTCTGTCAATAAAACTCTATTATCTTTCCTCCTATTCCTTCAGGTGGGACTTGCCTTCTCCTCCGTCTCCCCAAAGTCAGTCCATATGTACCATTGCATTTTCTCCTTTACAATTTACCTAGGTTAATATTTCCATTCTTCCTTCCTTCCTGTACTCCATCCCTCATTCCCCAACTCAACCTTAAATTTATTTCTTCCTCCCTCTGCTTTCAAACATGGTAACTTTGGAATGAAATAAATACTTAATACAAAAACTTGTCCGTTTCATTCACAAACATTTATTGAGCACCTAACAGTGCCAGGCACTATTTTACATATTGAGAATATGGCAGGGGGAACAAAACAGATGTAAGGTCCCTGAAATGATGAAACATATACTAGCTGGGGACCCCAAAACCCTGGAATTATTGTTTGGAGGGCAGGCCCCTTATAGGACAGACTGACCTTGTAGGTAAGTGTTCTAGGAATTCATCAGCATCAGTTTACTTGCTAGCATTGTTGTGAGAGGCTGCATCGTGAAAGATACGTCCTGAGTCGTGGCAAACAGGTGACTGGTTCTTCCACCATGACAATGCACCTGCCCACACCACACTGAGTGTTCAGCAGTTTTGGATGAAAAATGGAATGCCCCCGATGCCCCACCCTCTCTATTCATCAGATCTTGCCCCAAGCGACAGTTTTTGTTTCCCTGATTAAAAAAAAATTCTCAAAGGTAAATGTTTTGCTGATGTGGAAGAGATAAAACAAAAACCAGCGGAAGCACTGAAAGGCATCAAAATTGATGAGTTCAAAAAGTGTTTGGAGCAGTGGAAAAAACATCTCAGTAGGTATGTTGCATCAAAGAAAGAGTACTCTGAAGGTGACTGAAGCTTAAGCATATAAGAATAAATACACAATTTTTAATAAATAAATTCCATTTTGGGGGGTCACCACAAGTCTTTTACTATGGGGAACTGGAGGGGAAAGGTATTATTTTTTAAAAATCGGGTAAAAGAAAATACTATAAAGGGTTGCCAGACCTGGCAAATAAAAATACCAGATGCCCCAATAAATTTGAATTTCGGGTAAACTATCAATCATTTTTAATATAAGTATGTCCTGAGCAATATTTGGACCAAATAGGGTGCTATTTGAGGCAGTTTCTCAACCGTTCCTTTACCAAAGATATATACATTCAACTTGCACCCATGTGTCCATAAGCAGGCTATTCCCTGGGTACAGTCTCTGACTCCTGTACTCCAATCTCAACTGACAGAGACTTTGCTCATTCTCAAGTTTCACATTCTTTAATCATTTTCTTGTAACAGTGCCAGCACACATCACTCTTCTTTTAAATAAATCACCTTTACAGTTACTACCCACGTTCAGCATAAAAGTACGTGGTCTAGGGTAAGGTCTATAATCCACAAGTTGATATTCTAATTGGTCCATAGTGCTCTGCTGTCATGAACTTTCCTATGGGTGCAGTTCTTGTATCTCCAATTTATAAGTGCAAGAATTGAGCATAAAGGGTCTGGGGTCAAATAGTCCAGGATTCAAATTCTAGATTCAAATACTAGCTCTCGAACCTTACACAGATTACTTGCTGTGCCTGTTTCCTCATTTGTAAAAAGGGAAATATAATAGTATCTACCCCACAGAGTTCTTATAAATATTAAATATGATTATATGTAGACTATTCATACAAAGTACATTAGTTCTTCTTCTCTTCCAACTTCTCTTCCTCATTATTATTATTATCACCTTCATACAATGTCTACAATAGTGCAGAATCGGAAGTCTATTAAGCAATACAAAGCTTCAGTAGTAAGTGATCATTGAAATGAACAATGGTTTCTCTAGTTTTGCTATTTTAAAATATATATTTGGCCTTTTTGGTCACAATGTACAGTCAATAACAATTTATTTTTTTGTTTTAAAGATGTAGAGTACAATTCAGGATTAGGTAGATAAGTAGTCATCATGCAGGTGAAATTTTGGCCTCCCTTTTGTCCCTGCTTCTCCTGGTTTGAGGTCAGGTACCCTTAATGGTGTTATGTGTCTCCCCTCCCTCCAATGGCAGTGTACCACTACTGCCAAGCCCTTTCTTATAGTATTATGATGAGTGTTCAGGGTCAGCTTATGAATGAGAATGTTTTACTTGGTTCTTTGTTTCTGTGATAGATTACTGAGTATGATAGACTCAAAATCCATCTAAGTTGCTGCAAAGTCCATAATTTTGTTTTTTCTTTTTGGCTGCGTAATATTCCATCGTGTATTTGTACCACACTTTCTTTATCCAGTCCACTTTCGATGGGCAGCATGGTTGGTTCCGTCTTTTTGCTATTGTGAATAATGCTGCGATAAACATGCGTGTGCAGGTATCTTTTGCGTAGAATGATTTTAATTCCTCCAGGAATACTTCCAGAAGGGCGATTGCTGGATCATACAGAAAGTTGATTTTTAGATCTTTTATGAATCACCACAGTGTTTTCCACAGATGTTTTACTAGTTTACACTCCCACCAACAGTGTAGAATCGTTCCCTTTTTTCCACATCCTTGCCAGCTTCTGTTGTTTCTTGAATTATTAACGATGGCCACCGTGACTGGAGTTAGGTGATATCTTAGTGTGGTTTTGATTTGCATTTCTTTGATGATTAGCAAGGCTGAGCATTTTTTCATGTATCTGTTGGCTGCTGTATGCCTTCTTTTGAGAAGTATCTATTTATATCTTTTGCCCACTTTTTAATGGGGCTCTTTGTTTTTTTTCCTTTTAGCACGTTTGAGTTCCTTGTAGATCGTGGATGTTAGGCCTTTGTCAGATATACAGTTGGCAAATATTTTTCCCATTCAGTGGGCTGTCTCCCAACTCTCTTGATGGTTGGAAAACTTTGCAGAAGCTTTTCAGTTTGATGAGGTCCCACTTGTCTATCTTATCTTTTATGGCATGGGCATCTGGGGTTTTGGTCAGGAACTGGTTGCCTATTCCAATTTCCATGAAGATTGTCTCCTGCATTTTCTAAGATTCTTAACATTTGAGCTTTTATGTTTGGGTTTTTGATGCATTTAGAGTTGACCTTTGTGTATGGTGATAGGTAGGGGTCTTGTTTTAATTTTCTACATGTGGTTAGCCAGTTTTCCCAGCACCATTTACTGAATAGGCTCTCCTCTTCTCAGTGGTTGTTGTTGGAGGCTTAGTTGAAGACAAGTTGGTTGAGAAACTGAGATTTTGCTTCTGGAATCTCTATCCTGTTCCATTGGTCTATATGCCTGTTCTTGTACCAATACCAGGCTGCTTTAATTATTGTAGCCTTATATTAAAGTTTATCTCCTGCTTTGTTTTTTTGCTGAGGATTGTTTTGGCTATTCATGATTATTTATATTTCCATATGAATTTCTGTCTTGTCGTTTCCAGGTCTGAGAATAATGATGTTAGTAATTTAATGGGTATTGGGTTGAATCTGTAGAATGCCTTGGGTAGGATGGACATCTTAACAATGTTGATTCTTCCAATCCATGAGCATGGAATATTTTTCCATCTATTTGTGTCTTCTTTGATTTCTTTGAGCAGTGTTTTGTAGTTTTTGTAGGTCCTTCACTTCTCTGATCTGGAAGATGCCGAGATTTTGTTTGTTTGTTTTTTGTTTTGATTTGTTTTCTATGGGTATTGTGAATGGGATTGTGCTTTTTATTTGGATCTCTGTTTGTCATTAGTGTATAAGAATGCAACTATCTTTTGCAATTTATTTTTTACCCTGAGACTTTGCCAAAGTCCTTTATCAGTGCAGATAGGGTTTTGACAGATTATCTTGGGTTTTTAAGGTATAGGATCATATCATTTGCAAAGAGGGATAATTTGACTTCCTCTTTTCCAGTTTGGGTATGCTTGATTTCCTTCTTTTGTCTGATTGCTCTAGCTAGGACTTTCAACATTATGTTGAACAGAAGGGATGAGAGTGGGCAGCCTTGTCTTGTTCTGGTTTTCATGGGGAACACTTCCAATTTTTGTCCATTTAGCAATATATTGGCTGTGGGTTTATTGTAGATGGCTCTTACTATTTTGTGGTATGTTCCCTCTAGTTCTAGGTGTCCAAGGGTTTTTATCAAGAGGGATGCTGGATTTTATCAGAAGTTTGTTCTACATTTAGTGGTATATCATGTGGTTCTTGTTTTTATATTTGTTGAGGCATTTAATTACATTTATGGTCTTGCAGATTTGAACCTGCTCTACTTTCCAGGGATGAAGACTTGGTGGTCATGGCAGGTTATTTTTGAGATGTGTTCATGAACAATTTATATTGTATTGTTTGAGGAGAAAATGAATTTATAGATTATATAAACTGGAAAATGTAAAAACAGGACCAATTTTGTAAAGCAAGACTCTCAAAAACAAACAAAAACAACAACCCATATGTGAGTTAAATGCTGTTCATACCTATTCTCTCATCTCTTTTAGAAAGTAAATTTACAAAGGGTAGAATCAATTTCTTTTGTAAGTGGCCATTTTCTTAAATGCATAAGTTTTGGATATGTGGTAAAAGTATTTAGTGACAATTGTGGTGATAGCCCCCGATGATCTGTTTGAGAAAAAATAGGTTATATAGCAGATTTCCAAACCTACCATTCAGCAGGATATTACTCATGTTTTATTATGCTGTTGTAACTGATGTTTTTGTGTTTATATTATTTATTTGTCATAGTTATGTATGTAGCCAAGTTTGTAAATCAAATTCTACAATACATCTTCTAATGTTATGGGAAACAGAATTTTTTGGGTTGAAACAGTATATGTTTGGTCCTGGCCAAAAAAAAAAAAAAAAAAAAAAAAGAAGGGGGAAACCTAGTGTAAAATATAATATATTCTATCTGCATGAGAAATTAGTGAAACTGTAAAGATTATTATTGCCATAATCTATAGCATAACACTTATTAAGTTATTTTAAGTCTATGGTGAACTTTTGAGATATGAGAATAATGAAAAAATCTCTGAAATAACTTCCTAACTATAGTGTAGTTAAGGCTGAAAACTCTATTAGAATAAAAGAAAATTATTCTATACATGGTACAGTCTCTTCGGCAAAAAAAAACTAAATCTTTGGGATAAATAAGAGCAAATTAGGATTAAAGTGATTAGAAATGTTTAAAATGAATAGAAAAAAGATCATAATAAACATTCCCTCTCCCACCCAAAATAGCTTTAAAAACTGTTTTCCTTGTCTCAGTTATGTGAACACTCTAAATTGCATCCAGAAGCAAAATATTTTCTAGAGAGGTCTTTGAACAATAACTTTCTTCCAAGTTAAAGAAATTTAAACTTAAAATGGTTACAAAAATGTGACTGTTTTTATAATTAGAAATTCAATACAATTCGTGATTCAATTTTTCCATACTCAGTTTAGGAATTTAATTGCAACATGAGACTGCATCCAAATTTTTAATGTCTGTAGACTAAACTTTATATATCTATTGACTTCCCTATTTGAGATGTTATTTATTTTCAGTTGATAGTAATTCTTTATAATTTACCTCTATTATTTTTATTTTAAACTCAAAATTATAAGGAAGACTTAGGGACAAAATATGTTCATCAGCTATATTTTCCATAGTATGACATTTAAGGTCATTCTACTTTTTAGATAATTTTCCTAATTCTCTTTTGAGTGATAGGGATCTATGCTGGGTAATATGAAGGGAGGGAAAATGCTTTATTTTCCCCAAGTATCTCTTTTCAATGTTTGAATGTGGCTGTGACATCTTTTGCTCCTCCTTTCCTGGGTGAATTTCTGACAATCAGAATAATTTGAGGGATAATCAGAGGCCTCAGGAACAGAGACAATCTCTCCAGAAAATAGATGTGCACAATTCCAGGGCAGAATGAGTGTAGGTGAGTGAGTGTGTGTGTGTGTGTGTGTGTGTGTGTGTGTGTGTGTGTGTGTGTGTGTGTGGTGCTGGATAGGGGAAGAAATTTCCTTAAAATCCTCCTGATCTCCATAAGTTTTTACTTCTTTGTTTCAGACCACTAGCTATTGACCAGAAACACATATCAAGCCTAATGGATTTAGGATACAGGAACTTCTCAAATGAGGGGGACACAGGAGAGGTAACAACAGAAGCACTGGGTAAGAGAAATATAGCAGACACAAATGAGGGAAAGAAATGAATAGTTCTGGTTTATGTTTCTACATGTAAAAAAGGAGTAAACTGAGGCTCAGAGAAGCTAAGCAAGATGCTATAAATTGGCAATGGGCAGAGCTGATATTCAAACTTATCTCAAATGACACTAGACAGATTTTTAATATAGTTCTTGAACCCAAACAAAATTAATCTCAATGATGTCTGTTACTAGAAAAAGGATATACTTGAGAGTTAATATATAATTTATTTAAATTCCTCATATTAAATTGCCCTGGGATATAGAAGCTCCATTTCCTCCACCTGCCTAACCAGGGACAGGCACAAGTGGCAGGCACCACCGTCCTCAGTGAGCACAAGCTGGTCTTTTCACTAAGCCCTGATCAGCCTGCAGTGACCTGCCCTTGAAGTGGTGGTTTAACAACCTTTGCCCAAGCACTCTCTGGCTCTTTGTACATCTTTAATAGTTTTCTTGACGGACTATGAAGAACTGCCAGATGACAGTTCTATTTCATTTTTGTCACTGCCTCGTGCTCTTTTTTTCTCTCTGGCTTTTTCTCAAGGGCATGATTCTATAAGTCAATGTGGCAATGTTCACGAAGGGTATTGCTCTTTCAACCACTGTATATTGATGCAGTGTGAGCAAGTCACGGACATGTCAAGATTTCAGGCCTTCAAAAAAGTAATCAAGGAGTATTTTATAAACTCTAATGTCCTTTCCATTGGAAGCAAATTGAAACTGGGGATTGGGATCTGATATTAAGGGTTTACTTTAAAACACTGCTGCCAGAGGCATAAAAAAGCCCCTTTGATTAATATACCATAGGATTTTGTTCGCTTGGAAAAAGGCACAAGTGATGTGCTTTTGTTTCCCAAGTTTTAAATAAAGCATTTGTCATTCCTGCACACTATTTATTACTAATTGCACAATTATTTTATTATATGGCACCAGAAAAATATGATTTAAGCCTCTCCCTGCATAGTCTATGTTTTAAGTAAATAATCACTTCAGTCAAAAATTATTTATTAAATTACAGGATTCTTTGCTAAACATAATTGAAATGTCAAGACTTTTTTATTAGTGCTGCATAATGAAATAATTGAGGAAATAGTAATAAATTTTGCTTCTTGTAATTTAGAATAAATAAAAACAATTACTATTAATTCTTTAAGAACGTGGGATTCTTAAAATTATCTCTCATAAAATTATGCTGATGAATATCATATGTTTCTTCAGCAAAAAAAAAACAACAAAAAACACACACACACAACAAAGTGAAATGACTTTTCCTTGTCATCTCTGCAAAATCAGGATAGCTATCACATACTGCTTGTATATGCAGTTTTTTTATGTATTGCTTTTTTTGATTATTTCAATATTTGAGGGCAACTTAATTTCAAATGTGAGTACCCTAAAATGCTAGAAACACTTTTATAAAGGCCATTAACTTTCATATGCTACCAAATTTCAGTTTTTATACTAAGAGTAGGCAATGTCTTTGAAAGCTAGATAGTATGTTTTTGTGGTATCATGATCAACACATTCTCACTATGATGCCTACTTTAAAGCATTGTCTTACACACTGTGAGGGCAATGAGGGAAGAGTATACATAAACCTGGCTTTCAAGGAGCTCACCACTCAGCAAGGGGAATAATGAACAAAGATTATTAGAGTGCCAATGAAAATGTAGACACTGGCAAAGCAGTGAAGGTTTTCAGAAGAAGAAAAGAAATCTCACAGCTTGGGAGGGAGAGAGGTGGGGACATGAAAAGGAGAGTATCAAGGGATTGGCATTTGAGCTTGAAGGATGGATATTAATAGTAATAGCTGACATGTACTGAACTCTTAAGTAGACAGACTCTCTCTGACTCCGAAGTCTACTTTCTTAACCATTAAACCATAGGATGTGAGTATAGAGGGAGCCAGGGAGTGGCTATTCTGGACAAAGGAAACAGTATGAGTAAAGGCATGAAGGGGACTGGGTTGTCTCCTCTAAATTATTTCCTCAGGGTAATATAGGTACTGTTACATGCAGAAGACAGAGCCATCCTCTGAGATCCTTATAGTAAAGTTGAGTTAGTGCACTTACAACTTGTAATGACTGACAACTGCAATATGTGCCCTAAAAGTAATCAGACACAACTGTGTTTTGCTATAGAATGTTTTGACCATACAATCATATATTTATTAACAGAATGCTGTTATCTGTTCTTCCAACTGTGAAATCATAGAATTAAGCACCAAATATAAAAGGGAAATAGAATGATAGAGAGAGTAAAGAGAGCCCTTCTTATTCTGTTCTCAATTTACCTATCCACTCTAATTTTCTTCTTCACACAACATATGCTCCCACCAATAGAGTTATTGATTCTCACATGTTCCTAGTCCTATCCCATAACCCTACCACTCTTGTGCATCTTTGGGACCATAGAAATGGTTCAGTCTAGAAAGTCTTCCTTGTGGTAATTAGAGCCCTTAGAACCACGTTAGGTTTTTATGGATGTTGAGTGACATGCATCTTCATCTTCTGGAAGGTAACATCTCTTGTCTTTTGCGGGTATTTGAATTTCTATTACAATTCTGGAATTGCTTATTGGCCCAGAGCTAATTTGGAAAGAATTATGCATTTACAGGTTAACTGAGTTCAGTCTGTCTCCTAAATCCCTTTCAAGGGCCATGCCCCTTTATTTGATGTCAGAGAATAGGATTTTTTTTTTTTTTTTTAACTGAACCCTGTCTCTGTCCCACACCAATTCCCTCCATTGCTCTTTTGGAGAGATCATTGTACACTTTCCTGTTTTTCATTGTTCACCTCTCCTACTTGTTAACTCTGGAAAAGTACTTCTTTCTTCATATCACTACCATGTGGTTCATCTACTATTTAGGAAATAGTGGCCATTCTGCACCTACGAATTCGCTTAAAAGTAATAGAAAATGCAGGAGACACCCTTATGGAAATTGGAACAGGCAATCAATTCCTATTCAGAACCCTAAATGCCCATACCTTAATAAACAAGATAGACAAGTGGGACCTCATCAAACTAACGAGTTTCTGCAAAGCAAAAGAAACCAAGAGAGCAATGAGACAGCCCACAGAATGGGAAAAAATATTTGCCAACTGTATATCTGACAAAGGCCTAACATTTAGGATCTACAAGGAACTCAAACGTGCTGAAAGGGGGAAAAAAGAGCCCCATTAAAAAGTGGGTGAAAGACAAGAATAGACACTTCTCAAAAGAAGATATATGGGCAGTCAACTGACACATGAAAAAGTGCTCAACCTCACTCATCAACAGACAAATGTATATCAAAACCACATTGAGATACCACCTAACCCCAGTAAGAATGACCATCATTAATAAAACAAACAACAACAGATGCTGGCAAGGATGCGGAGTAAAAGGAGCGCTTCTATACTGCTGGTGGGAATGCGAACTAGTGCAACCTCTTTGGAAGGCAGTGTGGCGATTTCTAAAAGAACTAGAAGTTGACCTTCCATATGACCCAGCAATTCCCCTATTGGGAATATACTCAGAAGAACTCAACTCATTCTACAAAAAAGATACCTGCACACGTATGTTTGTTGCAGCTCCATTCACAATAACAAAAACATGGAACGAACCTTGTTACCCACTGAAGCTGGACAGGATAAAAAAAATATGATACGTATACACAATGGAATATTATACAGCCATAAAGAAGGACAAACATATGGACTTTGTAGCAACTTGGGTGGATTTAGAGTCTATCATACTCAGTGATTTATCACAGAAACAAAGAACAGAGTACCATATGTTCTCACTCATAAGCAGACTTTGAACAATTATAATGCTATAAGAAAGTGATTGACAGTAGTGGGAAACTGTCAGGGGAGGTGGGTATTGGCAGTTGAGGGAAACTGCTAGGGGAGGGAGGGGCATATCTCATCAGCAAGGGCACCTGCATAATCAGCGCTTGTATACCTACCCCACATCTTTATAATAAAAAAAGTAATTAAAAAATGTCTATACAAATAATTGTAACAGATGCCAACTGTTTCCAAAGTGGCTTAACCATTTTGCATTTCCACCAGTCATGTTTGTGAGTTTGTTGCCAACACTTAGCAGTGTCAGTACTTGTGATTTTTAACTCTTCTACCTACGTGTGTAATGGTGTCTCATTGTGGCTTTAATTTGTATTTCCCTGATGATTAATGGTATTAAGTATCTTTTTATGTGCTTATTTGGAATTGATGTGCATTGTTTAATCAAGTTCTATTTTTTTGGCCTAGTTTTATTGAACTATTTGTCTCATTAGTTGGTTACTTCCACCATTTGTCAATTATAAATAAAGCTGCTTCAGTTTTTTGTGTGAATATAACTTTTCAGTTCACTTGGGTTGCATATACCTAGAATTGTAATTATCGGATCATATTGCAAGTCTATATAGAACTCTATAAAAACTGCCAAATTATCTTCCAGAGTGGCTGTACCATTTTTTATTTCTACTAGTAATACAGAAAAATTTCTACTGGAATTTTGATTTGAACTGTATTGACTCTTTACATCAGTTTGAGGATGATTGACATACCAACATTATTGTGTTGTCCAATCTATGACACCAGTCTCCCTCTATTTTTATCAATAAGTTTAATTTCTCTCAGTAATAGTTTATAGTTTTCATTGTTCAAATTTATCAATATGTATTTCAAATTTTTAATAATATTGTAAATTGTAGTTTTAAGCAAAAATTTGTTGCAATCATTTGTTGCTGGCATATGTGAACAAAGTTAAACTTTTTATATTGATCTTCTAACTCCTGATATTAATAAATTATGGGAAAGTACTTAATAAACTCACTTATTAATTTTAGTATCTTTGTATATTTACTAAGATGTTAAAAGCAGATCATGTTGTCTGCAAATAAAGTTTTTTTTATTTTTTTCTAATCAGTCTTCCTTTTATTTCTTACTTCATTTCCTAATGACAATGAACTTTATTAAAATGTTAAATAGAAATGGTAGAAGAGGGAATCCTTTTCTTGTTATTGATCATACAAGTTCTTTCACCAATAAGTACGATGCTAGCTGTAGGTTTTTCAAACACACCCTTTCACAAATTGAGGCAGTCCTTTTCTATTCTTAATTTGCTCTTTTGAGCATTTTTCAAAAATCAAGAATGTGTATGAATTTTTGTCAGATTTTTCCTGCATCTATTGAGAGGATCTTATAATTTTTCTTGTAGACTGTTAATAGGGGGGATTATATTGATTGTTTTCCAAATGTTTAACCAGTCTTGTATTGCTGGAATAAATTCTACTTGATCATAAAGTATTATGTTTTCATATTCAGGCACACCTCAGAGATATTACAGGCTTGGTTTCAGACCACTGCAATAAAGCAAATATTGCACATGAAAAAATTTTCAATTTCCCAGTGCATATAAAAGTATGTTTACATTACAATGTAGTCTATTGTGTACAATAGTATTATGACTAAAAAGCAAATGCATATCCCTTAGTTAAAAAAACACTTTATTGCTAAAAATGCGAATTATCATCTGAGCCTTCAGAGGGTGGTAATCTTTTTGCTGGTAGAGAGTCTTGCCTTGATGTCGATGAATGCTGACTGATGAAGGTGGTGATTACTGAAGGTTGGGTTGGCGTGGCAATTTCTTAAAATAGGACAACAATGAAGTTTGCTGCATCAATTGACTTTTCCTTTTAGAAAAGATTTATCTGGAGTGTACAATGCAATACGATAGGAGTTAACCCACAGTAGAACTTCTTCCAAAATTGGAGTCAATACTCTCAAACCCTGCCACCACTTTGCCAACTATGTTTATGCAATATTCAAAATCCTTTGTTTTCATTACAACAATGTCCACAAACATCTTTACCAGAAATAGTTGGCATCTCAAGAAACTACTTTTTCTGTTCATGTATAAGAAGCTACTGCTTATCCATTCAAGGATTATTATGAGATTGTAATAATTCAGTTATACATTTAGGCTGCACTTCTAATTGTTGTCGTCTTGTTATTTGCAACACATCTGAATTACTGCCTCCATGGACATCTTGAATCCCTTTTAAAGTCATTCATAGGGTCAGAATCAACTTCTTCCAAATTCCTGTTAATGTTGATATTTCACCTCCTCTCATGAATCTGGAATATTCTTAAGGATATCTCAAATTGGAAATACTTTCCAAAGTGTTTCAGTTGACTTTGTCCAGATCCATCAGGGAAATCACTATCTCTGGCTGCTATAGTCTTATGAAATCCATTTCTTAAATAACAAGACTAGAAAATAGATATTACTCCCTGATACATGAACTGCAGAATGGATTTTGTTTTGGCAGTCATGAAAACAACATTCACCTCCCTGACCATCTCCAGAGCTCTTGGTTGGCTAGATGCATTGTCAATGAGCAGTACTATTTTGAAAGGAATCTTTTTTTTTTTTTTTCTGAGTAGCAGTTCTCAAAAATGGACTTAACACATTCAGAAAAGCATTTTGTAAACAGACATGATGTTATCTAAGCCTTGTTGTTCCACTTATAGAGTACAGGCAGGATTGATTTAGCATAATTCTTTTTATTTTTGAGGTGGAGTCTCACTCTGTCGCCCAGACTGGAGTGCAGTGGCCGCTCCCGGCCACCGCAGCCTCGCCTGCTGGGCTCCAGCGATCCTTCTGCCTCAGCCTTCCAAGTAGCTGAATTACAGGCATGCGCTACCACGCCCGGCTGATTTTTTGACTTATTGTAGAGATGAGGTCTCGCCTGCCCAGGCGGGTCTCGAACCTGTGGCTCAGGCAATCCACTCACCTCAGCCTCCCAAAGGCACGGGATTACAGGCTGAGCCACCAAGCCCGGTTATAGCATAATTCTTAAAGGCCCTAGGATTTTCTAAATAGTAATTGAGCATTGACTTTAATTTAATATCACCAGTTGCATTAACCCCTAACGAGAACCAACCTTGAAGCTTTGTAGCTAGGCATTGACTTCTCTCTAGCTATGAAAGTCCAAGATGGCATCTTTTTGTATAGAAAGGTGTTTCTTCTACACTGAAAATTTGTTGCTTAGTGTAGCCATCTTCATCAATGATATTAGCTATGTCTTCTGGATGATTTGTCACAGGTTTTACATCAGCATTTATTGCTTCAGTTGTGCTTTTGTGTTATGGAGGTGGATTCTTTTCCTAACCCTCATGAACCAGCCTCTGCTAGCTTCCAATTTTTTTTTTTTTTTTTTTTTTTGCAGCTTCCTCACCTTTCTCAGCCTTCACAGAATTGACCACAGTTTGTACCTTGCTCTGAATTGAGCTCTGGCTTAAGGGAATGTTATGGCTAGTTTAATCTTCTATCCAGACCACTAAAACTTTCTCCATATCAGCAGCAAGGCTATTTCACTTATCATTTAGTTTTTCCTGGAATAGTACTTTTAATATTCCTCAAAACCTTTTCCTTTGAATTCACAATTTGGTTAACACTTTGGTGCAAGAGGCTGGTTTTCATCGTTAGGTAGCTTTTGACGTACCTTCCTCAATAAGCGTGATCATTTTTAGCTTTTGATTTAAAGTGAGAAACACGTGAGTCTTCTTTTCACATGAACACTTAGAAGCCATTATTAATTAGCCTAATTTTAATGTTATTTTGACTCAGAGACTAGGGTGGCCCAAGGAGAGGGGGAGAGACTGGGGCTTGTTGGTGAGATAGCCAGAACGCATGGAACATTTACCAACTAAGTTCACAGTCTGATATGGGTGCAGTATGTGGTGCCCCAAAACAATTATGATAGTATTTCAAAGATTACCATAACAGATATAATAATAAAGGCAACATTTGAAATATTATAAGAATTATCTCAGTATGACACAGAGACACAAAGTAAGCACATACTGTTGAAAAACTGGCACCTACAGACTTGCTTGATGCAGGATTGCCGCAAACCTTCAATTTGTAAAAAACAAGATATGTGTGAAGCTCATTAAGATGAAGTGGAATAAAACCTGAATTGTCAGTTTCAATTTGTTAAAATGTTAACACTTATTATGACTATGTTCATGAGAAATCATGGTCTCTTGTTTTTGCTTTTTCTCTCCCTCTCTCTCTCTCTTTTCATTCTTGTTGTCTAGTTTTGGCTAATTAAGTCTAGTTTTGTAAAATAAAATTAATGTGTTCTCTTTTTTTTTTTGAAGAGTTTGTGTAGAATTGGTGTTATTTCCTCCTTAAGCATTTGGTAGAATCCACTATGTCGCTATTAAGGCTTTGAGTATACTTTGTAAGAGGTTTTGACCTATAAATTCAATTTACTTAAAACATAGGATTATTCATGTTATCTTCTTCTTCTTGAGCCAGTTTTGGAAACTTGTGTCTTTTATCAAATTTGTTATTTTACCTAGCTGTTAAATTTATTGGCATAAAGTTGCTCAAAATATTTTCTTACTATTTTAATGCATATAGTATCTGTAGTTATAAACCACCTATCATTTCACACATGGGTAATTATTTTTTCTTTGCATTTTTCCAATTAGTTTTGCTACATTTTATTAATTTTATTAGTCTTTTCAAAAAGACAGTTTTTGCTTTTATTGGTATCGCTCTCTCTTTATTTCATTAATGTTTGGTCTTATTTTTATTTGCACTCTTTGACTTTGTCTTAAAATTTAATTTGTTTTTCTAGTTTCCAAAGGTGCAAGTTGATCTTTGAGTTGATCTTTCTTCTTTTCTATTATAAGTAATTTGTGCTACATGTTTTTCTCTAAACCCTGTTTGTCTGTGTTCTACACATTTGCTAGGTTGTGTTTTCATTTTCACTCAGTTCAAAATACTTCCTAATTTCCTTTATGACTTTTTTCTTTGACCCATGAGTTATATAAAAATTTGTGCATAATAGCTGGTGAGGATACAGAGAAAAAGGAATGCTTCTGCACTGCTGGTGGGAATGCAAGCTAGTGTAAACTCTTTGGAAGACAGTGTGGTGGTTTCTGAAAGAACTAGAAATTGACCTTCCACATGGCCCAGCAATTCCCCTATTGGGAATATACCCAGAGGAATTCAAACCATTCTACAAAAAAGATACCTGCACACGCATGTTTGTTGCAGCACTATTCACAGTAGCAAAAACATGGAACCAACCATTGCCCATTGAAATTGGACTAGATTTTTTAAATGTGGTACATATACACAATGGAATATTATGCAGCCATAAAGAAGGACAAACATATGGACTTTGCAGCAACTTGGATGGATTTAGAGTCTCTCATATTCAGTGATCTATCACAGAAACAAATAATAGAGTACCATATGTTCTCACTCATAAGCAGAACTTGAACAATTGTAATACTATAAGAAAGGGATTGGCAGTAGTGGGAAGCTGTGGGGAGGTGGGTGGGATTGGCAGTTGAGGGAAAAAGCCAGGGGAAAGAGGGGCATACCTCATTAACAAGGGTACCCACATAATCAACGTTTGTATACCTAACCCTGAATTGTACCCCTCATCTTTATAATAATAATTTTAAAAAGTGTGCACAAGTTCCAAATATTTGGGTATTTTAAAATTAAATTAAATTAATTATGTTTTATTTTTTGAGACAGGGCCTCACTCTGCTGCCCCGGCTAGAGTGCAGTGGCGTGATAATAACTCACTGCAGCCTCGAACTCCTGAGCTAATGTATCTACCTCCTGAGTGTCTGGGATTACAGGAATGGGCCACCATGCCTGGCTAATTCTTATTTTTTGTAGACACAGGGTCTCTCTATGTTGCCTAGGCTGGTCTCAAACTTCTGACCTTAAGTGATCCTCCCACCTCAGCTTCCCAAAGTGCTGGGATTAGAGGTGTGAACTACTGCATCCAGTCTATTTGGGAATGTTTAAAATATCTTAAAATTATTCATTCCTGCTATAATTGTGTTATGATCAGAGAATACAATTTTAATCTTCTTGTATTTATCAAGACTGTTTTTCTAGTCCAGAACATGACCTATCCTGGTAAATAGTCAATGTCCAGTTTTTGAAAATATGTATATTTTGTCATTTGGGGGTGAGTGTTCTACAAATGTCAGTTTGGTAAGGTTGGTATAAAGTGTTGTTGAAGTCTTCTTACTGATTTCTAGTCTACTTGTTCTCTTAATAAGTGAGAACCAGTTGGAGGCCCAAAATTCACTGGCATGTAGATTACTTATGTACCTAATCACTTGCCTGTAGATTACTTATGTACTTCACATCTTTATAATAAAAAAATTGAGAAACATATTTTGAAATTTCTAATTATACTTCTGAAACTTTTAACTTCTGTAAACTTTATGCTTATTATATTTTGATGTTCTGTTATTAGGGGCAGATACATTTAGCACTGTCATGTTCTATCAGTATATTGACCTCTTTGTGATTATGATATTGGCCCTTGTAATATTTTTTACTTTGAAATCTACTTTGTTTAATATTAATATAGCTACTCCAACTTTTCATTTTTTTTACTTTTAACCTTTTTCTTCTTTATATTCAAAGTGTGTTTCTTACAAACAGTAAATAGCTGGTTTTTGGTTTTTTAGTTATTTGACAATATGCTCTTTGATTGGCATATTTAGGCCACTTACAATGAATGAATTATTATGGTATTAGGGTTTAGTTTAATTGTACTATCCTGCTATTTGCTTTCTCTTTGTTCCACCTTTTTTCTTTCTTTTCCTCTTTTCATGTCTTTTGGGGGGGCCTTAGTTTTGGATCAATTAATATTTATTATGCTATTTCATTCTCATTATTGGTTTATTAGCAGTACCTTTTTTTTTTGATTGCTTCTCTTCTCACAGATTAAACTAATCATTAGAATGGTTAAATAATCGTCCAAAGTTGCATAATAATTAAGCCAATGTCCTTAATGGTAAATGACTTGAAAAGCCCTCCATTTTTTGGCCTTTATTACCTCTCTGACATTGTCATTCTCTACCTTCTCTGTCACTCCCTCTGCCCTATTCACACTGGTCTTTCTGTTGTTCCTCAGACATGCAAGGCACATACCCAATTTAGGGGTCATTTGTACTGACTATTTGCTCTTTCTGGAAGTCTTTTTCCTCATATAGCTACCTGTCTCACCTATCTCCTTCAAATGTTTGCTCAAATGTCACCAGTCAGAGATACCTAACCCCAGCTTATACCATTATAAATGTTACCTTTCTCCCCAGTGCTTGCTCTTAAGCCGTAGTTCTCTTATTATTTTTACAAACAGCATATACAATTTTCTTAGGTATTATGTTTATTGCTTATATTTTTCTCCCATTCAACAAAATGTAAGCTTCATGAGATTAGGAATTTTGTCTGTTTAGTAAGTGATGTATCTTCAACACTTAGAATGGTATCTGGCACATAGTAGGCATTTAATAAATACTTTAAAAATATGAACACATTAGGAAGTGGACTGCAATGAAAGTAAATTTACTGTTTACAATGACTACAATGAAATCTAGCAATGGCTAAAACCATTGTCTATAATTACATTAAATATATTTAAAATTTGCAAAAACTGTGCTAGAGATGGAATTATATGTAGATTTTTATTCTTAAAATAGCATATAATGCTGTTCAAAGAGTTTTTGTAAAGTAAATATAATTTAGATAAAGTTAAGTGATTTCACATTGCAGGAGGTTACCTTAAAAGGAAAATAATTGGATAACAGTAGGATTAGAAGTGACCTGTCTGGTATGATTCAAGTAGCTTTGAGCATTTCCGTTTTCCTCTGTCTATATTCCATCATCACAGTTACACCTTTAAATTTTATGGGATTTTTTTTTTTAGTCTTTAGGCTTTGCTGTTAAAATGTGAATACTCCTGAACAGGGAGAGAAAATACTTTAATCTAGTATAAATTTATACTTAGGGGAGGATTTGTTGACATCAAGTTTAAAGCATGTGGTTCTGACAATGAAACCTGCGCATTAAAAACCAGAGCCTCTCCATGACTAATTTATACTGGGGCAAACTTTTCAATTGGCCAATGTAGTCATTGTGTGTGTGCTATTGTATGTGCATTTTGATGATATGGAGACTCAGAGGACTTTTTGGTGGGCAGATTTCTCTTAGGAGTATTAAAAACCAGATTCACTAATAGCCCACTATTCTATACATCTTTCAATATTCTAATTATCATCTTCGATAGATAAATTTAATATTTAAAAATATATGAACATAGTGCCTTTGGTTAATCTATACAATTTTTAAATAAGATGAACCTTGGCCAACAATGGCAGGAACAAGGTTGTATGCTTGTTGTTCTGTTTAAAATGTAATGAAAACTTTAAATTCAGGGCTCGACCACTTCTCTAGGATCACTGGTTCCTTTTCTTGGACAACTGGAAACCAAGACCTGGGCACTAGGCATACTCATTGGGACCAGGTGTTACAGGTTTTGAACCTTTTACTTGCCAAAGCAAGGAAACATATGTATACTAAACTGTTACAATTTATAAATATTTCTACATGTAATCATCAGTATTTATATTAAGCCAAACATGAATTAATGCTGATGTTTCCCATTCTAATCCACTCTACCTTCAACCTCTTGCTTATCTTAACTTCTGCTCCTTCAGTGAGAAAGCTGGCTCCCAACAATTGCCATCTATTTGGTTAATTTTTAATGTCCAGTATGCACACGTAGTGATAGTAGAATTGTTTACCCACATTCCCATGAGAAAGAACTTAATCAACTAGAGTACAATGTTATGTGCAGTTTCTGTTGTCTTTGTTTTCACAAATTCCACTCATTTCCAAAGTTGCCAAGGTAAGAACTTTCACTTCTCCCCTCCTCCAGTGAGGTTGTTTCACATATTTGTAATACAGTGAGATTTGTTTAAAAAAAAAAAAATCACATACTACATTCTATCCTGGGAATTCTCAACTTCCTAAATAATTTTTAAAATTTTTATATATTAAGCAAGGTTTACCTTTTTGCTATAAATTCCCTGAATCTTGACAAATACATTATGTTATGAACCCACCATTACAGTATTATATAATTCCTAAGAGAATTAATCTGTTTACTATCTCTATAGTTTTTAACTTTACAGAAATCATGTAATTGAGATCATTAAGTATTTAGCCTTTTCAGACTGACTTCTTTCAGTTAGCAGCACACATTTAAGTAATCCATGTCTTTTTGTGGCCTGTTAACTTTAATACCTTTTTTTCTTAAATAGTATTCTCCCATTATATAGTTATGCCACATTTTGTTTTTGCATTTACCTCTGAAGCACAGCTTGGTTGTTTCTAGTTTTTGGTGATTATAAATAAAGCTTCTAGCTTTTGGTGATTATAAATATTATGTGCAGGTTTTTATGTAGAAATAGTTATAAAATCAGTCAGATAAATACATAGGAGAATGATGGCTGGATTTCATGGCAAACCTATATTTAGCCTTGTAAGAACCTACCAAGCTGCCTTTCAAAGTCACCGTAGTTTTTGTATTTCTACTAGACTTGTAATTTTTGTTGAAAACCAGTCATGTTGTATTGGGTGATAGGAACTGAGGTAAACAAGAGTCTTCACTTCTGAAGGGTAGGCCTTTGTTATGGAGAAATGAGTTCCAGGTTTACTTCACAATGACTACCCTTTTTCAACCCCTGCACGAGCTAGAGCCATAAATGAGGGGATCTTTCTCTGATCTTCACCAAGAGAAACTCCTGGATTCCTGGAGATAAAGACCCATGAAAATGTGGGAATCCTCCTAAGACTTCAGCTCCTATAACTTTCTTACTCTCATGCTAGTCCACGCTCAGCCTTCAACATTTCATCAAAATTATTATTCAAGTGTTCCAGTAAGTTTCTGTCTCCAGTTGTATGTGTTTCAGGTATGCAGATCTTGGTAGTATCTTTCTAGATGTGCCTGTCTCTCTAGATTGTGGGCATTCATTTTCCTTGTGACCTCAGTTCTCTAATGAATCCAAAAAAGTTGTTTCAGTTTGTCCAGCTTTTTTGGTTGCAGGAGTGACAGTTTACAAGCTTTTCCATGTTGGAGCTCAAACCAGGAGTTTTCTATGCCAGGCTTTTAATTTAATTTAACTTTCACAATAAGACAATTAAGAAGTTACTATTATTACCTTCATTTTATATATGAGAAAATTGATTAATCCATTAAATCTTATATTTAGTAAGATTTACTGAGATTGCGATACAAATTAAGATCAATATGCTTTGAAGAGTTAGAAGAGAAACAATAATAGCTTCGCAGGAAAATACAACTTCTCAAAGTGTTGCCTATGTCTGGCTACCTACAAGTTGTGCTGACAAGACAAGTAGTTTGGGAAGGTAGATCTTGAGCTCCACACAGGAGCTATCATGCTCCCAGGGGAGGGAAAAGACTCTGAAATAGAAGAAAGGTATCACCCTGTTTCTGCCAGACTGCACTAGTGAAATAGTTTCAGATGGTCTCCCTGCAAATCATTACCCTTCATGCTACTGCTGACCCCCCTCAGCTGGTGACCAAAGGAGGGAGGCTACGCAAAAAAATTTATACACAAAAATGGTCACCTCCAATAGTGGCAACATTATTTAAAAAGTAACAAAATAATAAACAAAAAGAGAACATTCTTCCCTTACGGATGAGGAAAAACCAGCAAAACAAACAAACAAACAAACCCACCAGCATCCTCAAAATTTTAATGAGTTGATACCCATAAAAGTGTTTCCCAGAACTCAAGCAATGAAACCATACAGAACAACCTGTCCATGATGACAGACAGAATTTAGACTATGGACGACAAAGACACTCAAGGAGATCCATAAGAAGGTAGACACACAGATCATCTCGGCCACAAAAGCAATACAGGAAGTGAAAGCTGAGCTGGCAGTTATAAGAAAGGACCAATCTTAATTCCTGGAAATGAAAAATTCTTAGTGGGAATTCAAATACAATAGTAAATCTTAACAGCATAATTGACCAGGCATAGAAAAGTATCTCAGAGCTTGAGGATCAAACTACTGAACTAAACTAGGCTGACAAAACAAGGAGAAAAGGCTTAGGAAGAATGAGCAAGCCTATGAAAGATGTGGGAGTATGTAAAGATACCAAATCTATGATTGTTTGGCATACTGAGAGAGAAGGGGAAACTAAGAACACCCTGAAACAAGCCTTCCAAAGCTCATCCAAGAAAATTTTCCCTAACTCACTAGAGAGGTGGACTTGCAGATAAAGAGATTAAGAGAACTCCTGTGAGGTATTACATGAGAAGACCAATCCCAAAGCACACGATAATCTGTCTCCACAAGGTAAGCATGAAAGAAAATATCTTAAAGGCAGCTAGAGAGAAGGGACAGACCACCTACCACAGAAGACCCATCAGAATTGCAGCAACTTCTCAGCAGAAACCCTACAAACCAGAAGGGACTCAAATCCCATCATTAACATCCTTAAAGAAAAGCAATTCCAGTCAAGAATTTCCTACCTCACAAAGCTAAGTTTGAAAAATAATTAAAATCATTCCCAGACATCCAATCTCTTAGAGAATATACCACCTCCAGACCAGCTCTTCAGGAGGTGCTTAAGAAAGTTCTAAGCACAGAAACAAAAGAGCGGTTCTACCCATCATAAAACACAGGCAAACATGGAGTTTACAGACCATACAAATCAACTACAAAAACTAAAAAGCAAAGCAACCTCTTAACAGCACTATGCCAGGCACAAACCCCCACATATAAATAATTTACTTAAACATGAATGGGCTGAATGTGCCACTCAAAAGGCATAGAGTGGCAACCTTGATAAATAAGCACGATTCATCATTCTGCTGCCTTCAGGAAACCAATCTCACTTCTAATGACACTCACAGCCTCAAAATAAAGGGTTGGTGAAAGACCTTCCAGGAAAATGTAAAACAAAAAAGAGCAGGAGTAGCTATTTTCATATCGGGCGAAACAGGCTTTAAACCAATAAAAGTTTAAAAGGGCACTGAAGGACAGTACATAATATTAATAAAATGTTCAATTCACAAGAAAGAAATATCTATCTTGAATATATGTGCACCCACCATAGAAGCATTCAGATTTAAGAAACAATTGCTAATTATGCTAAAAGAAGACATAGACAACCATACAGACATGCTAGGATACTTTAATACCCCACTAACAGCCTTAGACAGATCATCAAGGCAAAAAACTATAACAAGGGAATCTGAAACTTTAACTTGGCACCCAATTAATTGGACCTAATAGATATCTATCAAACACTTTATCCAACAACTGCAACATATACATTCTTCTCATCAGCACATAGAACATACACCAATATCAGCCACATACACAAGTATAAAACAAGTGTGAACATACTTCAAATAGTTGAAATCATTTTAAGCACCTTCTCAGACCATAGTGGAATAAAAATAAATACAAACATCAACAGGAACCCCTATCCCCCCAAAATACACATATACATGGAAATTAAACAACATGCTTCTGAATTACTTTTGGGTTAACACAGAAATCAAGGCAGAAATAGAAAGATTCCTGAACACAAATGAAAACAAAGAAACAACACACCAAAACCTCTGCAATATCATAAAAGCATCGCTGAGTGGTTAGATTATACTATTGCACATACCTATCAAGAAAATAGAAGGATATCAAGTACACAGTCTAACATTGCACCTAACAGAATTGAAAAGACAAGAGTAATCCAATCTCAGAATTAGTAGAAAAATGGAAATCATTAAGATATATTAGAGCTAAAGGAAACAGAGACAAAAAAATACAAAAGATCAAGAAGATGAAAAGCTGGTACTTTGAAAGGATAAATAAGACCAATAAACCAATGGTAAGACTGACCAAAAAAAAGATTAGAAATCAAAAAGGTGAAATTACAACTGACCCCAAAGAGATACAAAGCATTATCAGAGATTACTGTGAGCATCTGTATGTGAATAAACTAGAAAATCTGGAGAAAATGGAGGAATTCCTGGCAGTGCATAACCTCCCAAAACTGAAACAGGAAGAAATTGAAACTCTAAACAGACAAATAAAAATCCAAGAAATTGACTCAGTAATATGAAATCTCCTTGATAAAAGGGTTTAGTCTTTTTGCCTCAGCATAACCATTAGAAAGCATTCAGACATTCTACTGCAGGACATACAGCAGCCTATCCCCCCCTCAGCAAATCTCCATCAGATGCAAGACCAGGACAGCCCAACCTTTCAATACATGGTTTAGCATAATAATTTAATAAACTTCAGGTTCCTTGTCAAGGTTGAATATCAAAGATCACCCTTTGGCTGGCCAAAGTCATAAAAGTAATAACTAGACCAACTTTGGTCAAGGAATTTGTGAGTTGCAAATGTCTGAGTTTGTGAATTGCAAATGTCTAACAAATCTCTTGCAGGATGCCCCCCCTAGGGTTAACCTAATCAGCCCTTTGTGACCTATGTGACATGAATAAACCCCACCATGGCAGCAATCATGTGACTAATCCACCCATTTGCCTGCTGTCCACACCTCGACGTCAAGACCTGCGCTTGCCTGCCCCTTCGTGATGATGTGTAAGCAGTCCACCCAATTACCTTAATGATCTTCCCCCAACTAGGGGAATGATTAAAAGGAGTCAACCACAAGCAGCCAATAGCCATTGCTTTGCTAGACTCTGGTGTGACCATGTGCTCTTTGAACTATGGCTGTCGCCACGCTTCCTGGCTTTGGCTCCCTCCCCCACCTTGGGGAGGTGAATCTTCTCTCTTCCTTCTCTTTCTCTCTCTAATTTACTTTTAAATAAACTTTTCTTTCTTAACCTTTTTGCGTGTTGCAATTCTTTGCATTTACTTGGATCTCTGGGTTGCCAGTGTGGCACCTCTGACTTGTCTGGGTTACCGGTGCCATGCCTCCCCTCCCCTCTCCACCTCTTCATCCACCCTCACCCTGTCCGAACCCTAACACTTGACCTAAGAGCCTTGAGCCAAATAGTTTCTCAGCTGGATTCTATAAGACATACATAGAAGATTTGATACCAATCTTAGTGAAGTATTCTAAACAATCAGCAAAGAAGGAATTTTCCCTAGCTCATTCTATGAAGCCAATATCATCCTGATACTCAAAAAAGGCTAAGACTGAACAAGAAAAGAAAATTACAGGCCAATTTCCCTGATGAACACAGATGCAAACATTCTCAACAAGATTCTGGCAATTCATATTCAACAGCACATTTCAAGAATCATTTATTATGACTAGGTAGGCTTCATTCCTGGGATGCAAGGCTGGTTCAACAAACATAAATGAACGAATTGTAATTCATCACACAAACATGTGTAAAACCAAGAATCACATAATTAATTCATTAGATATAGAAAAAAATTTGAAAAGAATGCAATATCCCTTCTTGACAAAAACCCTCAAACACATGAGCATTGAAGGAACAGTCCTCAAAACAACAGGAGCCATCTATGACAAACCTGCAACCAATATCATAGAAACTGATAGCATTCCCACTAAGAACTGGAACACGACAAAGATGCCCAATCTCATCCCTCCTGTTTAACACAGTACTGGAAGTTCTAACCAGATCAATTAGGCAAGATAAAGAAATTAGTGGTATCTAAATAATGAAAGAGTAAGTTAAATTATCCCTCTTTGCAAATGATATGATTCTATACTTAGAAAGTCCTAAAGAGTCTGTCAAAAAACCTCTTCACACTCATAAGTGATTTAAGTATAAGTCTCGGGATACAAAATGAATGCACAGGAAACAGTTACATGTTTCTAAACCAACAACAAGCAGGCTGAGAATAAAAAAAAAAAACCCCACAATTCCATTCACAATAGCCACAACAAACAAACAAACAAATAAATAAATAAAATACCTTGGCATCCATCTAACCAAAGAGGTGAAAGAGCTTTACAATGAGAACTACAAAACGCTGCTCAAAGAAGTCAAGGACAACATGAACAAATGGAAAAACATGCCACACTCTTGGATTGAAAAATAAATATTATCAAGATGGCTATTCTACCCAAGGCAATCTACAGATTCAGTGATGTCCCTATGAAATTGCCAGCATCATGTTTACAGATCTAGAAAAAACAATAAGGCAATTTATATGGAGACAAAAAAGACTCCGGATAGCAATCCTTATGAAAAAGAACATAACTGAAAGCATCACATTCCCAGACTTTAAACTTCTAAATTTACTATATAGCCACAGTAGCCAGGACAGCATGGTACTGGTACAAAAACAATCATATAGACTAATGGAATAGGACAGATAATCTGGTAATAAAACCACAGACTTTCAACAAACTCATCTTTGACAAAACTGACAAAAACAAACATCAGGAAAAGAAAACTATATTTCGTGAATAGTGCTAGGAGAACTGGCTACCATTTGCTGTTCCATATAGAAGAATAAAACTCGACCCCTATTTATCACCATATCTAAAAATTAACTCAAATTTGTCAAGGGCTTAAATGTGAAACCTCAAACTATAAGAATCTTTGAGGAAAACTTAGGGAACACCCTCCCAGACATCAGCCTAGGCAATGCATTCATGGTCAAGTCCTCAAAAGCAAATGCAACAATATCTAAAATTGACAGGTAAGACTTTATCAAGCTAAAACATTTTACATAGCTAAAGAAACCATCAAGAGAGTAAAGAGACAACCTACAGAATAGGAAAAAATATCTGCAAGCTATGCATCTGACAAAGGCCTAACGTCCAGGATCTATAAGGAATTCAAACAAATTGAAAAGAACAAAATAAGTAACCTAATTAAAAAGTGGGCAAAGGAAATGAACAAATACATCTCAAAAGGAAGACATCTAAGCAGCCAACAAACATAGGAAAAAATGCTCAGCTTCACTCTTCATCAAAGAAATGCAATCAAAACTACAATGAGATACCACCACTTAACACTGGTCAGGATGGCTGTCATTAAAAGTCAAAATACAACAGGTGTAGGCAAGACTGAGGCGAAATGGGAAAACATCTACACTGTTGGTGGGAATGTAAGTTAGTTCATCCTTTGTGGAAAGCAGTGTGGCATTTTCTAAAAGAACTAAAAATTGAACTACCATACAACCCAGCAATCTCACTTCTGGCACTATACCCAGAGGAACATAAATTACTCTACCTAGAAGACACCTGCACGTGAATGTTTATTATAGCACTATTCACAATAACAAGAACATGGAACCAACCCAGATGCCCATCAAAAGTGAACTGGATAAAGAAAATTTGGTACACATATATGATGAAATATTATGCAGCCATAAAGAGCAAAATAATGTCTTTTATAGCAACATGGGTGCAGCTAGTGACCATAATTCTAAGTATGCTATCACAGAAACACACAACTCAATATCGTATATTCTCACTCCTAAGTAGGTCCTAAACACTGGACCTGCGAGCACAAAGGTGGGAACAAGAGGTGCTGTACACTGCTAAAATGAGGGAGGAATAAGGGGCACACAACCAGTCATTGTGTACCATGTCCACTACTGGAAGAGAAATGGCTCGCTAGAAGCCCAAACCTCACTTGCATGCAATTTAATGTAGCAAATCCTCACATGTACCCCACAACTCTAAAAGTTAAAGAAAGTATCAGCATTGAATGGACTTAAAAAGAAAATTTTAAAAGCAGAGAATAGTTATAACACTAGATTACTTTTTACTAATTTCTATCTAGGATAAACTAGTGTATTGTCACTTTACATTATACTTCATTTTCATGCTTTTCATCCTACACATGCCTGAAGACTGAATTATTGGAGAATATTGATGAGGTACTTCTAGTAATTTTACATAATGAAATACCTTGGAATTCTACATGGACCCAAAATGCTAAATTTCATAGTTGGTTGTATCTTCGTGAGCTTCAGTATCCTTCTTAATTTATGGCACTGGCAATTTTTCTACACTTGAATATATACTTTTCACCTTATCAGAGGCAATACACACGTACATATTCATAGAAAAAAATCAAAACTGTTGCTACTTTGGTTCATTTATTTCTGTAAGTATACAGCTGTTGAAAGATGAATTGAAGAGGTTAAGTGATATTCTCGCAGATTCACTATGATGTGTAAGATAAAAGAGAACCATTAAATTGTATATCTTATTTATAGGGAAACAGAAGTGGGTCCTATGGATTGTCAAATACTGTGTGAAATATAACTGAGCCTAGTAATGCGTTTTTGCTAATCATTCTATTGTTTGTCTAAGCCTCAGCAGTAAGGTAGTTTGCTCAGTAGTGGCTCAGTGGTTTATTTGTTTTCATGGCATTTGGGGGACTGTTTTCATAATTAATGCTTAAATTATGCTAATGAGTGGCTCACATGCTCTCTTTACAGAAGGACTTTTGTCACATGACACAGAGCCCTGGTAGCATGCCAAGCCTAGGAAAGTTCACATAATATCAACAGCATTAAAGAACCTGGAAGGAGACAATAAACTATAGGTGTACTGTTGTTCTCAGATGATCAAAGTGAGGCTATTTTATGGCCAGTGCTCTGAAATGACCTGTTAGACAGCTGACAGTTGAATCTTGGATGGGCAGAGTTGTAGACTTTGGGTTAGACTCTATTTCCACACAGCTTTGGACAGAGTCATTAACTACAGTTTCTGAGATATGAATACAGGGAAAATGGTATAATTCACACCTTGCAAGTATAGTCACCAAGGGAAGTCCCCCAAAATGAGTTTCTGCTGCTGCTTTCTGCAAATCAACTGTCTATGTTTAGAGACACTTCAAAATGATGAAATAGTATTATTAAGGAGATGGTAAATAGCTGTTCTATCTTAGAAAAAAGTAACATTTAACATGCCATTTGCAGGGATCCTTAATCTAAGGTTCATGCTGGGCATTGGGAGAAATGGGGAAATTTTTTCAAGTCTCTTGAAGTTGTGTGTTCGTTTTGATGGGGAGAGAAGCAAGTGTTGTAATTAGATTTTCAAGTTGTCTACGAATCAAGAAAAGTACAGAAAAGATTAAAAAACAAAATTTAAAAAGATTTTAAAATAGATGCTTATAAGTTATACCTTTGAGTAGATGCTAGAAAAAATGTGCTTATATCACTTAAACTGAAAATTAGCTCAAGTATCGCTATGTAGGTTGGAAGACTCAGATTTTAACTCTAGTTCTACTTCTTCAAATGATCCTGAGTAAATTAGAATTCTTCTTTTTAAAACAACGAGACATAATGATACCTACTTCTTTTGAGTTGTAATTTTCTAGATGAGGAGTATAAGTTTAATTATAAAGTATCTAGGAGACTGCCTCACGTGTAATGGGTATTCAATATATGTTATTTCTAAGGCATAATTCCAAGGTTGTTATGGTGTCTATAATTTACTTTAAAATACTTTTGCAAAAGAAAATATTAAGCAACATGAGTGTATATGTAGGTACTGCTTAGGTAATACTATGAACTATTCTAACCAGAAAGTCCATTTTCAGAGGTGACCAGATGAGATCTTTTCAGAAGGACCAAACCCTAAGTGTACCTCCTACAAGTGCTTTGGTTATGGTATTACCTTTCATTAGCACCAGATTTAGTTTTCATTGGTAAAATTTGTGGTTCGTTAGTTAGCATAATAAAATTTAAAAGTAGACTTTTATTGGTGAAATGAGTGATATTCTTGGTATGTAGAGAATATTTTAGAAACACTTCTCACCCTTTCATAAATAGGAATTAAGAATCTAGCACAAGAATGTAGCTTGTGCCCTCAATGTTGATCCCTGTGGCTCTATTTTGTGTTTAGCTACTGAGGACAATGTGGATTATCAGGGTCTTGAAATTCTGCTTCTAGAATAATTGATTCATCTTCCCCTAGTGAGTCTCCTGTGCAAGATATGGTAGGCATCCTTAAAAGGACAGAGAACTGGGGCTTCATGGAGCCTGCAGAATGGGTTGTACAAAATGTTCTGTGCCTGCACACAAAAACAAATTTGTTTAATAAATGTCAGCATATTTGGGAAAATTTAGTTAGAGGTTTGCTCCTATTGGAGAGGCTATGGCTATAATTATATGTATTGGCTATAATCATCTACCAAAAGTTCTAATAGATGTGACCAAATTGGCTTAGGCTATTTTGTAATAAGAGCCAAAGTGAAACCCTTCAGTGTTGACAAAGTAGGTAAGCCAGAGTTCAAGCAATAATGAAAAAGAAAGGTAAAACCTACCCACTGGACAGATAACAAGCAAGGAGGGCACAACTCATTGAGGTCAAAAGAGGTGAAATGCCTCGAATGAAGACAAACAGAAATCAGTACAGCTGATAAATCTGAAAAGGCAGGAGAAAGCAAACAGGTAAATAGGCTCCACGGACATTGATAACTTAAGGCAGACCTTGTCTCAGCCAGGTAGATGGATGCAATTCTTTTTAGGGTAATACCCATCTTTGAACATTTTGCATAGAGTTGAGGGATATAGATGAGAGACAAGGGCAGCTAATCTCAGGAAGCATCTCTTAACACAGGGAGAACCTGCAGGTTGGTTTATTTTGTACAGACTCCTCTGTCTCTTCCTGTCACTTTTTTCTATCTTTCTTGAAAAGTTACTTGCTTTGAGGATATGAATCAATTAAAACCCTTGTATGTTGTTGGTGGGAATGTACAAAACTATTTTGGAAAGCAGTTTGGCCATTCCCTATGAAGTCAAACATACACTTACCTTTTGATCTAGCAATGTTATTTCTAGGCATTTATCCACGAGAAATGAAAGAACATGTCTTTATAAAGACTGAATATGAATGTTCATAGAAGTTTTATTTGTAATAATCCAAAGTGAAAAAACCCAAATAACCACCAACTGGTGAATGGGTGTACAAATTTTGGAGCATACACACAATAAGATACTACTCAACAATAAAAAGAACAGACTATTGGTAGTCTGCCATATTATTTGACCAAAGTATAATATATTATTGTGTGATCAACTTTGCTGCATTATAGGCAGCAGGGAATAGTAGAATTCTGACAAGGAATGAAGAAAAACAGGGAAAAAAACTTAATTGGTATGGATTTCAGGCATGGAGGTAAGTTGGTAGGAAAAAAATGGTTTTAATTTGGAGGCCATTCTGAAAGTTCTCCAAGCAAGTCACATATGTGTCTATTCCATTTGTGAAAGGTGTCAACTTTGGACATTCAAATGACATACAAACAAGGCATTTTGTTTTTCTCTGGATAGTACTCTTTCAAGAATTGGAAACTAAGCAATATTGACAGTTTTCTTACTCGTTTCTTTCCATTAAAAATAACACTAGCTTCTTTCTCCTTGGAAAATAACTAATACTAAGACCATCTAAAGTAGATGCTGCATTTAAAATTTTAGTACAGGAATAGGATTTCCTTTGTGAACTCAAGCTTGGCATACATAAAACCAAGAAAAAAACAGAAGGGAAAGAAATCCTCTTTTGGGATCTGAAATGGAGCCCTTAAACTTGTATGAATCTTTTTCTACTTATAAGAGTCCATTGGGAGAAATACTATACCAAAGACCAAGAACATAGTTCCATGCTTTGGGTAGCTGAAATTTATACATAGGCTAGTAATTAGTGGAAAGGTTTTCTATTTAGGATTTAGTCAGAGAATGGTGGATTTTCAAGACATTAAGAGAAAACAATGTCTTTCTTATGTATAGATTTTTATGTTAATAAATGATGTATATATTGTCAAATCCCCAATAGAAAGGATCAGTAGAGTTTTCTTTACCAACAGTTATAGGTGAAGTTTCTACATCAAGTTAGAACTTTATTTTATGTCCTCCTAGTGAAAAGTCACTGTGATTGAATTGTTTCTCTGAATTTCCTTCCCTTTCTGGAGGGTAGAAAGAATGGCACAGAAATGCCAAAGGGAAGAATCTCTAGTAATAGAATCAGAAACTTTTATAACACAAAAGATATATAATTAACAAGCTGTGCCTTGTTTATAGATAAAAGTCCCTAACCTGCCCTGTCTTCCAGAATAGAAGTATATAAGAACCTTTGGTTAACCAATAGGCAATTTTAAAGGATGTCTTTCATATGACACATCCACAGAAGCTGATATAAAAGCTACATTAGTTAGAGTTTTCCAGAGAAAGAGAAGTAATAGGATAACAGTATATAAAATATTTATCAGGAGACATTGGCTTACATGATTATGGAGGCTAAGAAGTCAAGTGGAAAGTCAAGTGTCTGCAAGCTGGAGACCCAGAAAAGCTGGTCGTGTAGTTCTAAGGTCTGAGAGTTGGAGGGCCAATGGTGGAGATTTCCAACCTGAGTCTAAGGACCTGAGAGAACCAGGAACTCTGAGGGGAGGAAATTGATGTCCCAGTTCAAACAGTCACGCAGACAGCAAATTCAACCTTCCTCTGTTTTTTTATTCCATTAAGGCTGTCAATTGGTTGGTAGATGCCCACACACTTTGGGGAGGGCCATTTACTGTATTCAGTCTACTAATTCATTTGCTAATTTCTCACAGACCCTATTTTGGGATCTATAATGGAACCCCTAAACTCATACAAATCTTTCTGTACATATGGGAGTCTATTGGGAGAAATACTACACCAAGGACCAAAAGCATAGCCCCATAGCGTTTGGAAGCTGAAATTTGTAAGTAGGCTAGTAATTCAGTGGGAGGGTTTTATTTTTGGTTTTTTTTTTTTTTTTCTATTTCGCAGTTAGTCAGAAGATGACTGTTTATCAAGACTTTCATTGAAATAATGCTAAACCAAATTTCTGGGCATCCCATGGGCCAGTCTTGTTGACACATAAAATTAGCCACAACAATCCCAAAGTTTTGTTTTCCCTTTTGCCTTCTTAACATCAGTCCTATAAGGCAAAATACAGGGAGAGAGGCCAAAGTCAGGCATTAGAAGTAATCAAAGAGTCAGGCATGCTTGAGCTCTCAAAGGACATGAAGAACAAACCAGATAAAGTTATTGAGACAAATATCTCTGTAAAAACTAGTGCTTTCTTAAAAGAAGTTTAAAATGCCATAGGAGGAAAAAAATTGCAAAATACATATTTCACAAATAATTTATATCTAACATATGCAAAGAAGTCCAAAAATTTATCATTAAGAAAACAAACAACCCATTTTTAAAAAACAGATATAAGATCTGAACAAACACCTTACCAGAGAAGATTTATGTATGGAAAATAAGCATATGAAAGATGCTCAACATCATATGTCTTTAGAAAATTGCAAATTACAATGAGCTACCATGACACACCCATTAAAATGGTTAAAATCCAAAACACTGACATCATCAAATGCTGGTGAGGATGTAGAGTAACAGGAACTCTCATTCATTGCTGATAGAACTCTCATTCATTGCTGATAGAAGGAACTCTCATTCATTGCTAATATAGCCCCTTTGAAAGACAACTCAGCGGGCTCTTACAAACATAGGTTTACCGTATGATACAGCAATCATGTTCCTCTGTAATAAGCCAAAGTAGTTGAAAATTATGTCTATACAAAAGCCTACACATGAATGTTTATAGCAGCTTTATTCGTTATCGCCTCAAATGGGAAGCAACCAAAATATCTTTCACAAGATAGGTAAACAAACTGTAATACATATATACAATGAGATATTAAGTGATAAAAAGAAATGACCTATCAAGACATGACAATATATAAATTATTCTTTAATTTACATTGCTAAGAGTCATTCTAAAAAAACTGTATACTGTATAATTCCACCTATATGGCATTCCAAAAAAATACAAAACTATGGAGACAGTGAAAATATCAGTGGTTGTCAGACACTGGGGGAAGGGAGAGAGGGATGAGTATGTGAAGAATAGAGAATTTTTAGGGTGGAAATATTATTTTGCATAATACTGTAATGGTGGACACACGACTATGCATTGTGAAAACCCATAGAATTGTACAACACAAAAGCATAAACCCTGATGTTAAACTATGAACTCTAGTCACTAATAATATAACACTATTGGCTCAACAATTATAATGAAAACTGCCAGTACAAGATGTTAACAGTAAGGGAAAATGTGTGCTGGAGGAGAGGAAGGGATATAAGGGAACTTTCTGTACCTTCTATGTAATTTTCCTGTAAACCTTAAACTGCTTTAAAAATTAAAGTCTATTAAAAAGCAAAAAAAAAAGTGAGTGTTTTTTGAGACTGTTGACATGTAGGGCTTTAAATGCCTATAACCAAATAGGGAAAAAAACCTCTAAGCTCCCCTTCCTGGATTTTAAAGGTCATAACATCTGCTGACATTTTTTATTCATTCAATAACTACTCACCGAGAGAGCCGGTACTGTTCTAGATTCTGGTAAAATAGCCATAAGCAAAGTGGTATGTACCTGCCCACACGGAGCTTACATTTTGTGGGGGAAGACACTAGAGACAAATAATTAGAAATACAGTTCCAGCAAGAGTCCTGTTAAGTTTATTTAGTTAGAATCCCCCTGCCCTTGATGTCTCCTCTTAATAATTTTGCATCCACTTACCCTCTCTTTCTGATCTCTGGCCATAAATTCATAATTTTCCTTGTTGTATTTGGAAATGAGCCCAGTCCTATGCTGAAGTTTATTTTCCTCTACTGCCATAGTTTCTGAATAAAATCTGTTTTTACTGCTAAAAAAAAAAAGAAAATTTGATAGTGTGCTATCAAATAGTGTGAAGAAAAAATTTTTAAAAGAATATGGTAGTTGAATAGAGAGTGATGGGGGTAGGAGGTGGGAGATCAGTTTTAGTTAGGGTGATATACTGGGTTACCTCCCTGAGAAACTGTCTTTTAAACATAGAAGGCTGCCATTGGAAAAGCGCAATAGACAGGAGAACACAGAAAGCTTAAAGGCCTAACATGAAAATGTATTGGGAATGACGAGGCTCTAAAAAGACAGTCAGGCTGCATGCAGTGTCTATGCCTATAAGCCCAGCACTTTGGGAGTCTGAGGCAGGAGAATTGCTTGAGCCCAGAAGTTCGAGACCAGCCTGGTAACATAGCGAGACCTCATCTTTACAAAAAAATTAAAAAACAAACTGGGCATAGTGGTGCGTGCCTGAAGTCACAGCTACCAGGAGGCTGAGGCAGAAGGATTGCCTGAGTCCAGGAAGTTGAGAGTGCAGTAAGCCGTGATCATGTCATTGCACTTCAGCCTAGGAGACAACATGAGACCCTAACTAAAAAAAAAAAAAAAAAAAAAAAAAGACAATCAGTGTCACCAAACCTGGAGAATAAGGTTAGTAGGAGATGAGGTTTGAGCAATGGGTCAGCACCATACCCTGCTGTTCCTTGTGTTTGGCAGAGGTTCAGAAGATGAAAGTTGTCCCAAAGTTCCTTGCAAATGACATTTGGAAGTTGATCGATGTATACATGACTCTTCTAGGTGTCTTCACTGTTTTTTCTACATATGTGGTTGATATCTACCTTAAAACTCCAGAATAAACGCAGTAAGATATAGCAATTACAGTTAATCAGCCCACCCTATGTTTTGCCTAATATTCTGTACTCACAGTCATGTATTATTTAATGAAGGGGATATGTTTTGAGAAATGTATCATTAGGCGATTTTGTCTTTGTGCTATCACAGAGTGTACTTACACAACCAGGTGGTGTAGCCTGTTGCTCCTAGGCTACAAACTTGTACAAGATGCTACTGTTTTGAATACTGCAGACAGATGTAAGTATTTGTGTATGTGAACATATCTAAACATAGAAAAGGTTAATCAAAAATATGGTATTATAACTCATGGGACTACTCTTGGATATGTGGTTCATCATCCAGACATATTTTAAACATTTTCTCTCTTTATACTTGTATTCATGAAGTATTGCTTCATGCAGTTTTGCAATTTTTTACAATTTGCATAGTGTCATACTTCATAATTTTTTTGTAACTTGCTATTTTCCACTCAAATATGTCTGAGATCTACCTAGTTTGATTGATGTAAATAAGATTAATTGATTCATGTATGTTGATGTGTGATGTTCCATAGTAAGAATAAGCCACAGTTTATCTATTCATTTTCCTCCTTGTAAGGTACTTTCATTCTTTGAAACAGTGCCACAATGAAAAACCTTGTGCATTTTTTTAATCTGTATTAGTTTCTCTAAAGCATGTAACTACGTAGAGACTTGCTGAGTCATAGATATGTGCAAGTTCAATTTTATTAGGTGGAACAGTAATTTTTTTTAATCCCTTCTAGTTGCTGAACCTAAAACCCATTCTTCCTAGAATTTTTTAATTTGGACACATGGATATCTGGAAGAAACTTTTCTCATTCTGCCATGCTGTTAAGCATGACCATTTAACTAGATTTTGGCCAATGATATCTAGGTGGAAATGTTGTAAGGCAGTTTTCAGGGTATTACCTTAAAAGCCAGTGGGCATGTGGCATTTATTCCTTCTTTTTCTTTGCTTCTTTCTTTTTTATTGGTATACAGATGTGTGGACAAGTGATCTAGTGACTGTCTTGGACTATGAGGATAATGACCCCATCACAGCAATGTCAGACTGGAAAGAATCTGGGTGCCTTCTTGGAGCTACCCTCCTAGCAACAGACTTTATTCCTTGAGACTTTACTGGAGAAATGTGAACTTATTTTGTGTGTAAGTGCCTGCTGTTTTTGGTTTTCTGTCATAGGTAGCCAGACTTAATCCTAACAGACGCAGGAATACTTCAAATTAGTTTTCAGATAGTTAGGCCTTTTAATATCCCGGCAAGTGATAAATGAGTTTATAATTACTGTATATTATTTTATAATTGTTAAAAGCATTTTTAGAACTATATCTTACTTTTATGTCACGTGAGAAAGAAAAACAAGTAGGATTAGGATCTCTACTGTAACTCAGAGAAGTGAAACCCAGGGAGATTCAATGACTTTACCAAGCTCCCGGTAATTTAGCACTTGGTCATGAGTAAAGGCTATCAAGGAAAAATATGGTATGTCACAGACAAATGCCATGCACTTGTGGGTCCTAGGTGAAGGGACATTCTCTTAAATGTGATCTAGTTACTCTGACAAATCTCACCTGTTCTATTCTCAATTAATTCACATAATATCATGGTGAAAGACTATCTTTAGCTGTCCTATTGCTAAGCAGGAACATATTGAGTTGCATGCTAGAATTCCCACTCTGGGCTTTGGCTTGAGCTGAGGAGAGTCATGCCAGCACAAGAAGCTAATTGGTTTACAGAAGAGGGAGGGGGAAGTAGACATTTATCAGAGGGCACTGGCCAATTGCTTGGTCTCTTGGCACTGCTTGCCAGCCAATTTGCAGACTGAAATTGGCACTGGATCTGAAAAGTCACTGATCTCCACGCACAGCTGGAGGGCACTGGGCTAAAAAAGCAGAATTTATAAAGGAGGAAAACACTGAAACCTAATCCTAATTTTTTTTTTTCTTTTTCTTTTTTTTCCTAATATGGGGTGACTTGGAGAAAAATGAATGGTGTCAGAACTATTCAGGCTTCTAGGCAGGGTGGGAAAGGCTTTGCTGAGGGAGCTCCTGAAGACAGGAGGACATTTCCTTGGGAATATCCAGAAGTGGTTGTTGAGTGGCACTTGGAATGGTCTACAGATGTGCTCCCGGCTGCTGTGCCTCTAGAAGACTCTGTAAGAACGTCTGAGAGTATACACATATCAGAGGGCACTTTTGGGGTTGAGTTGATGTCAAGTCTGAGGGATCCCCACTTCTGTCAATAAAATGTTTGCCATTATTACCTTGGTTTGTCACCTCTGGTATCAGTACCCAAAGGGTCCCTGAGTACAGAAATATATTTGATATAAAACTATAGGAGGAACTATTAAGAAAGAAGAGAGACAGAGAATCCTGTATATTTTGGCGTATAGACTGAACTCCAAGTCAGGCAATTTTAAGAATATTCTCTCTTAAAACTTTCCTTCTACTAAATGTATTTTCAGCTAATATGGGAAATTAAACTGCTAAATTTTAAATATATTTTCAACATTCCTAAAAAGTATAAATAGAGGAGAATAACCTACATAAATCAAGCTCACTATGCTAGAGGATATAATTCAGTTCATATATGCCCAACAAATGCCAGCAAATTTTCCAAACCAGAATTTAACTATCTGTGCTTGATGTGGGAGGGCAACATACATACTTAATAAAAATTTAAAATCCAGGCCTCAGGGCTCAACAAAATTCAGTTCCTGCCTACTGAATTTCTCATTGCAAATAATATACTGCATTGAAAATAGAAAGCTCAAGAAACTGGAATTTCTACTGAAATTAGATAGAAGGGTCTTACTCCATTTAATCAACTGATATGAAACGCTTGGCTCTGGTTGACCCCATAAAGGCTCTGTTTTTATTTGATTCTGCTGCCTCGTACTGATGAGGAGGTCTTGTGGAATGACTGAGGACTCTGTTGTGAGAAGCGTCGTCATACCATCATTATTCTCAATGACTGGGGATTCTGAACACCTAATTTCTAATTACTGTGTTGCCTCTAACTAGTTTTGAAATCATAGATGACCTTTTAGGCTTGGTCTCTTCTTGTGTAAAACAGAAGGGAAGGTGATTTCTAATAGCTTGCCCAGCTTTGGCGGCCTATGATCATCTCATAGTTTACTCCTCTGATTAGAATTGCCCCTGACAGAAGGATAATATAATGGTATGGAAGAGGCTTTCTAGTGCTTTATTCTATGTGGTTCTCCATTCTTCCTGGATCCACTGCAGTTAGATCGGGCCATGTGACCCTTTCTAAGCAATAGATGAGAAGTGTAATGTCACTCTGGGACAAAGAGTAGAGGAGCAGTGAGTTTTCCGTGGTATCTGTTCCCCTGCTGTGACAACCTGGTAAGCTAAAATTTGAGATAGCAGAGCCATGTGCTGGAAATGATAGGACCCCTGACATGGAAGAGTTCTACCCTGGAGAGCCATTACACTTGCAAAGGACTTGAGAGGGGAAGAACTGAACTTGGATAACTGATATTTTAAGGTTTTAACTGCATTATTGCCATTATACAGCAAGAATGTATCATTGCTGCAGACACAGGTGGATTGCCTGGAAGGACCCATTCATTCCCATGAAGCACAGGGCAAAGTCACACAATGCATAACAAGAAGATCAAGTGCCCCTGTGTATACCACTAAAAGAAAGCATAAAGAAGAAACATAGAGTTAGAGATATTTAACAGAGCACAAAGAAATCCTTCAACAAATGTTTGTTTAATAAAATAATAATATAAGGTTTCCTCACCTGTGTGTTTGAATGGGAAGAGGGATGTCAGGGAATGTGAACTCTTTGAGCGCATCACTGTATCTTGAGCACCGTAGCACACAGTAGTCCTCAAGAAGTATTCGTTTAATTCAGATTAACTGAGCGAACACTTCATATGGTGAAGTATATAGTTGACTTTAAACATGATAATATAGAAATGGATATGGGTCCTGACTCATAGCCTCCACTTTAAAAATAGAAAACATTTAAAATCTATACATGTATATGATTGCCATTCATAGTTCATTCATTCAGCAGATATTTATTGAGTGTCTTCTTTGCTCAAAACGTTATGATAAAAACTGGGAATATAGGACTGGATAAATCCTCATTGAATTTTCATTCTGCGGCATGGGGACTGGGTAAAAGCAGGACAGAAGGGTGGTAGGCACTAAATAACTAAATAAAACTGTGGTGTCAGCATGAGAATTACAGAATACTTTGAGAGTGTAGGACTGGGGAACCCAGCCTGGGCTGGTGGCCAGGGTAAGCCTCAGTTTTAACCCAACTCATTGTCTCTCCTATAGTAATTGAGTAACTGAAGTATTTGACTGGATTCTTTAGCTCACATGTGGAGTTTTGTGACTGTGGTACTATTTCCAGTCACAGTGTTAGCCAAAGTGAATTTTCCAGTCTTGCTTAAATTTTGATGCAGCGACATTAGTCAAGTACACTAAATAGTGGAGGACTCTGGCTTGGGGAAATGAAAGAAGGAGGAGAAGGAATTCTATCTTCCTTTATCCATACCAAATTTGTAAGTGGTTTTAATACTCTGTAACCTAGAGTCCTTCCTTATGAAGGAGAATCTATGATTTTGCAGATGAGGAAGCTGAGACATAAAGGCATAAGCAGCATACCCCAAATCCCAGTTAATAAATGCCAAGCCCAGAATTTGAAGTCAATTAGAGTGAAAATATTTATCTTCTAATTTACACTATACTGCCTCTCTAAATGCTAGATGTTACCAGAGCAGAGGCATTTAAGTAGGGGATCAAGTTTTGAGGCTAGTATATGAAAGGGGACCCTAAAAAAAAGGGAATTATTTTTTGGAGGGCAGACCCCTTGTAGTACAGGCTTCTGCTAAGTAGTTTTCTAGGGGAGCCTGTCAGCATCGGTGTATCAGCTAGCATTTTGTGAGAGGCTGTGAGAGGCTTCAGTGAATTTTTTTTTTGGAGATTCTTTTGCCCCGTTACGCCCCCTCACTTTTTTTTTTTTTTTTCCCATTTCTTGTTGGGTGATTTTCTTTCTTTCTTTTTTTTTTTTTTTTTTTGAGTTGGAGTCTCACTCTGTCGCCCAGACTGAGTGCAGTGGCCGCTCCCGGCCACCGCAGCCTCGACCTGCTGGACTCCGGCGATCCTTCTGCCTCAGCCTTCTGAGTAGCCGGAATTACAGGCGCGCGCTACCACGCCCGGCTGATTTTTTTATTTATTGTAGAGATGAGGTCTTGCTGCCCAGGCGGGTCTCGAACCTGCGGGCTCAGGCAATTCACTCACCTCAGCCTCCCAAAGGCGCGGGATTACAGGCTGAGCCACCGAGCCCGGATGGAATCTATCTTTTATGTTAGCATTTTCTGCAGTGCTGTGCCCATGTTCTATCCTGATGCTTGTTTCCTGATTGTCAAATCTAATGGATCTCAGTAGAATAAATAGGCCACTTACCCGGTGCCAGAGAGAATTCTCCCAAGGAGAGCACACACCACACTTAAAATAAAAAAAAATGAGTAGCCAAATACTGCTACAAGCAAGATTCAAGTCTGTTGAGTATACTTTATGAGTCAGGGTTTGTGGCTGTAAGCATCAGAAACTGATTCTCTTTATCTTGAGTCCAAAGAGAATTTGGTTCATATTCCTTTCTGGAAAGCTACAGGGGCCATCAAGTTGGTAGGAATATGGATGGTTGATCTGGAAAAGCAGTCAAGAACAGAGGGACTCTGGAGGGCTGGGAACCAGGAACGAGATAAAGATTCTATAGTAGGAAAAGGCTGGCCTTCCTCTTTGTACACCTAAGTTTATATTCCAGGTATCTGAATTGCTGAATCGAGTGCCTCTTCTTGACCTTACTGAGGCAAGGAAAGGATGGTCTGAACCACTCAGCTCCTTCAGGAGATGGTAGGTACCAATTCCCACAATTACACACAGGAAGAGGGGTACTCTCCTGAAGTGGTGCTTAAGTGGAGGTGGCAACTAGGCAGCCAAAAATGACAAAAGCATGTGCTTTCCTGCCTGCTTGAGAGGCAGTGTCCTCTCTATGGGTAACCAGGCATTTTACTTGAATTGTGCATCTATGGTCTTTAAAAAAAAATCTCCATTTAAGAAATAAGAGCTGCAAGACGGTTTTGCAGTGGCTTTGTACTGATCCAATTATTTTCTCTTTTTTTGCTTGTAGTTCTTAGAATTGGAGTAGAATCTGTTGAGAACACCAATGTCTAGACATGAGGAGGAATTGACCAGAAATTCCAGACTCTGTTCCAGTCCCCCTTCTCCTCTAAAATGCCGGTTGTCCTTTTCAACACTTTAGCTCAGAGAATCATGTGGACCCAGGTTATAAAACTCAGGGTGGGCTGCTTTCTGGGGTTCCTAAGCTGTGGTCTAAGTGTGGCACCTGTACCTCCATCTATTCTGGGCAGGTTTTCTGAGGCTTGGAGAATCAGCTCACCCTGAATCCAAAGCTTCCGTTTTCCCTTGCTGCCTGTCTGTGAATAATAAACCCACTTCCTGTAGTTTGTTGTATACTGAAGTGTTCTGTCTCACTGGACTAGACAGTCACAGTGCATAGTGTACCTATTTCATAGGAGCTTACAGGGGAATATTGTTATGATCAATAGATTTTTTTTAAAGCAAAACAAAATATATCCACAAAAGTCCTTTTTTCCCCCTATATATCATCTGGGTCATTTTATCTGCTGAAAAAATAATAAAGAAACCAATTAAAGTATTTGAAATACTTTAGGAGTATGGGATGGCCTAAAGAAAATATACCTTTATCCCCCCATCTATTGATTGACTTCTGGGTGCCTGACATCACTTTATCTATCTATCTATCTATCTATCTATCTATCTATCTATCTATCTATCTATCTATCTATCTATCTATCTAACTAATCTTTCTAGCTATCATTTATCTAATCTTTCTATCAATCATGTATCATCATCTGTCATCTATCTATATCATCACTATCTGTCTATCTAATCATTGTAGCTGTCATCTATGTTGGTGTGTCTTAGGATGCAGTTGTTGTTTAAGATGTCCTGTTGACTTATAGAGCAACTCTTCTAGATATTCTCTTATTTATCACTCCCTTACCTGCTGGCTGTGCCTGAGTTTTGCTGAACTTGACTAACCTATCTACCTCCACTGGTTTGTAGTGGTGTGTTTAATTTTTAATTTGTAACTTTGGGAAAAAAGTCTGAATTATATCACTGGGATTTATTCCACAAAATGATGCCCTTTGTTGGAGAAAGTATTTATATTATTGTTGGTAGTTTCCTCTAACTGTAGGAACCAACTTGACATGGCCAAGGGTTGGACAACAGGAGACAGGAAGGAAATATTTTCATTGGCAGTTTAAGATATTGAGAGATAAAGCAAGCAGAATATATGCAAATATTTATTAAGATTACTAAAATATTACTGTAATTCTGAATCAGATTCATTCTGGGAATAGTGAGGGGAAAATTACAAATAAAATACCAACTATTAGTTGGAGGTAAAAAGTGACAACTGACTTACAGTATATTTTGTTGTTGTTGTTGTTTTTTCAGTTGGAGTTTTACTCTGTCCCCAGACTGGAGTGCAGTGGCACACTCCTGACCACCGCAGCCTCGACCTGCTGGGTGCAGGTGATCCTTCTGCCTCAGCCTTCCAAGTAGCTGGAACTACAGGTGCACGCTACCACGCCTAGCTAATTTTTGATTTATTGTGGAGACAAGGTCTTGCCAATTTGCCCGGGTGGATCTCGAACCCGCGGGTTCAGTCAATCCACTCGCCTCGGCCTCCCAAAGTGCTGGGATTACAGGTTGAGCCACTGAGCCCGGCCGACTTACAGTATTTGAAAGGAAAAATAATAAATAATACTGTTATAGAAGGGAAACCAAGAAGAAGGATAATTTTAATTGGAATAGATGGTCTTCCAGGTGGCAGCTCTACTAAACCAGAGCCAGAGTCAGTAAGAGAAATCTATCCAGAATTTACTAGTGTAATACTAGACAGCTAAGTACACACTTGCAGCCATATTCTGGATACAAGGTACAACACATCACCTTTTGAACTTCATCACCACTTATTTTCTCAAATTGAAGAGATACTCAAAATGCTAAACAATTTACACTGTGTATCAAAGATTACTGTCTTACTCTAATTATATGTGCCAAAAATATTGACAGATGACCCAGTCAATGCAAACAACCTATTACCTATTTTCTGACCAACATGTAACTCTTTTGCTTAGTTAAAAATTTCCCTCCAAATCATTCTATCAATGATCCTCCTGACTCCTCACATGTGAGAGGACAAGTATTCACAATTCTGTTTTTACTTTTCCAAGTCAAATCTTAGCAAATTTATTCTAAATTCAAAATAATTGCTATTTTCTTTCTGTCTCTTCTCAGGGAAAACACACACACACACACACACACACACCTTCAAGGGCTGCCATGGCTTCCCTTCCTCTCCTGGTGAAACTTGGAAAGGTACATCTCAGGGCTGCTAATGTGTGGAATAAATGGACAGTCTTGCTAACTCCTATTATCATCATTGTGTCTAGAATCTATGTCAGTTCAACATTAAAAAGGACTCTTTTGCATCCAGAGTACTTTAAATATCCCAACAGTGTCTGCACTTATATAATGCCCATCTGCATGATATCAAATCATCCTGATAAATGTTCCATATTTCCATCTTTTGTGTGTTTGTGTGGCAGAGAAAAACTGAAGGTTACTCAAGAAAAACTTTTTTTGGGTTATATACGTGTCCAAAAGTTGTAGTACCCACTGATAGTAAAGAACATGTAACTTGGAGAAAACATGGGCAAAAATGGATCCAGGTACATCAGAAATGATTAGTCAGCTCCATTTTCTTTTCTAACACACTATTTGACATCATTAATTTTAAATGCAAGGGACTGGAAAGAATTGACTTCTATTTAATGAGATTTGATTTATTCAACCTTATATTATTAGTGAAAATAGGATAACTTGTTAGTTGGAAAATACATTTAAAATAATGCACTGTTCTGAATAAATTATCAGGTTGATGAGTATATAACGATAATATTGATATCACTTTACATTTGCACAGAATGTGGCAGTTTACAAAGCACATTCATATGCATCACTTTGCTCAATCTTCATAATCCTCTGGGTATTACTGTTCATATTTTATAGATAGGATCCTGCAGCTCAGAGAGGTTCAGTGACAGCTAATAAGGGAGAAGCAAGGGTTTAGTCTCTGGTTTTCTGCCTCCTTGCCCTTTGCAGTAGTCATCTTTGCCAAAAATAACCAAACAAAAAAATGGTCCTCATTATCTCTTGCCCACACTTTTTCCATGGCCTCTTAGCTGTTATCTCTGGCATCAATCTTCTCTATTACCCACTCTTAATCTTCGCAGCAGCAGTTCGCATCAGCACTCTTTCCTAACAGATTTCTTTCGAAGTTCCTTTGCTGAGAGGTTAAATTTTAACTTTTATTTTGTCATTTGGTGTCGTTTCATCAGACTTAAATCTGGTCTCAACCTAGTTCTTAAGTCTCTGGTCCTGTCTAACAGCCGATGTTACAGCCACACTGACCTCGTGAACTCCTGAACATGCCTTGCTGTTCCATTGCATATCTTTTTAGTCCTGTTGTTTCTTTTCCCTGGAATGCCTTTTCTTTATCCTCTATCTAGTAAATTTCTGCTTATGACTTTAGAGCCAGCTCAAAGGTTACCTCCTCTATGAAGACTTTCCTACTTGGTGTGATTCACATGCACTTTAGTATTGTTTATAAAACATAAAGTTGGAATCATGTGAGTGGGCTTCCTCAGAGTATGGGCCACACCCTATTCACCTTTACATCTTCAGTGCCTCGAATAAGGTCTGAAATTTAATAACTAACCATGGAATTAATGAAGCAGAAATCCTTTCTTCAACCACAGTGAAAATTATATTTATTATATACCAAAGCTCTTTTGAAGCAATTTTACTTCTAGGTGTACATTAAAAAACTGAAAGCAAGGTCACAAATATATATTTGTACATCAATGTTCATAGCAGCATTATTCAAAATGACCAAAATGCAGAAGCAATCCAAGTGTCTATCAATGGATAAGTGAGTAACAAACTGTTTATACCCACAACGAAATATTATTCAGCCTTCAAAAGGAGGGATTTTCCAACACATGCTACAACATGTGTAAACTCTGAGGACATTATGCTAAGTGAAATAAGCCATTCACAAAAAGGCAAATACTATATGGTCCCACTTATATGAGGTATCTAGAGTAGTCAAACTCTCAGAGGCAGAAAATAAAATGGGGTTTGTCAAGTATTGAGGGAAGAAAGAAATAGGTGGTTGTTTAATGATAGTTTTAGTTTTGCCAGATGGAAAAGTTCTGGAGATTAGTTACACAACAAGGTGAATATACTGAATGCTACTGAGCTGTATACTGAAAAATGTGCAAGATGATAAATTTTATAAGTATCCAGAAAGAAAAATATGGAGCTTTAAAAAAATGATCTCAAGGAGACAGTGAATATAATGGTGGTTACCAGAGGTTAGAAAGGGTAGCAAGAAGCGGAGGGAGGATGAGGAGAGATTGGTTAATAGGTACAAACACAAAGTAAGATAGAAGGAATAAATTCTAATCTTTAATAGAAGAGTAGAGTGACTATAGTCAACAACAATTTAGTGCATATTTTAAAATAGCTAGAAGAGAAGATTTGGAATGTTCTTAACACAAAGTCACTATAAACGTTTGAGGTTTTACCCTAATTTGATTACTGTACATTGTATGCTTGTATCAAAATATCATATGTGCATCATAAATAAGTACATCTATTATATATCAATAAAACATTTTTTTTAGTTAGACTCTTTAAGTGACATTGAGTCCTTACTTAAAGAAACGAGTAAACAAAGAAAATCTCTTGAACATTGCAGTATAGGTGCATATGTGGTAAAGGAAAGGAGATAGGTAGGGCAAGAAACAAAAGAGAAATATGAAATATTTCTGTCCTCAAGAGCTGGCTTTTTGATTAAAGAGAGAGAAATCAGACATATAAAGTGATGAAAGATTGAGTAGAAGAGATTGGAAATAAATTGAATGAATCTTGGAGCTCTTCCAGGAAGAGGTACATAGGTAGCCTGATTTTAAAGATTTAGTTGGAAACTTAATAAAGATGGTGGCAGTGGGCTCTGGAAAGACATAGAGATAGAAATGAATAAACTGTGAGGGGAATATATTTTCTTAGCAGGCATTAGCTTATTTGATTCTACAACAGCTATATACATAATTATTATTGTCATCTTTCTTTTATTTGAGTAAACTAAGGCACAAAAAGTTTAGGTAACATACTCAGAGAATATGTAGTAAATAACAGAGTGTGGTTTTAACCTCTGGCCATGTGGCTCCAATATACATGTAATTACCCCATAAATGCACTGGACTCTCTTGTCAATTCCATCATGAAGCGATTCTCAATGTCTCATTTCTTCATACCCTTCCAAAGCTCATTTTCATTTTTTAGGAACACAGCATGTGTCTACAGGAAAACTTGGAATCCAGCTGACTGAATGTTTACAGATGACTTAATGAGGTAAGATAAGTTTAAGAAACAATATGAGAAAGTCATTTTGGAAATATATTTTTTTCTGACATTGTTTCAGTCCATTTGACATAAAGATTGAGGTTAGGGAAATGACTTTGGAAAGCAGTCTCTGTCACCACACTTTAGTGCTCCAACTCTATAGGTCAATGACAGTTCTTCACATCTAACTTTTATGAGTTATCATTTTACAAAATTTCCTTTGCAGGTTACATGGTATTTTCAAATGTAACAAGCTGAAGACTGTCATCAACATGTCTGACTTCCATCAGAATTTGCATTTTTTTTGTTTGCTTGTTTTCAGAATTGCAATAGATGTGCTCATTTTCAAAGGAAAATAATAAATGGAAACTAGAGACTGGATGTGTATGAGATTGGTGGAAGGGGTGGTCAGGAAGAACCAACTCCTCCATATTCAATCATATGTATTAATATTTGATATGGGAAAAACATCATGGTTTGGGTGCTGCTTACAGAAAAATAGACTGTGTAAATCTATATCAAATTATCTAAAGTAGTGAAAAAAGCAAGGTGGTGGTTATTTAATCCTTATTTTGATGCAACATGCCTTTTCATATTCATATATTTTTCTTTTGTTTTAACATCAAAGAGAAGCATATACTTTTTTTTAATCAATATTTTTTATTATGATATTGTGGGGTACAGTTAAGAGTTAGGTATATAAATATGCTTTGTTCAGGAACCCTTGTTGATAAGAGGTGTCTCCCCATCCCCAGACAGATATTTACTACCGTAATCCCATCTTCCTTCCCTATCCCCCCATAGTTTCCCACCACTATCAGTCATTTTCTTATTGTATTACATTGGATGTTCAAGGTCTACTATAGGACTGAGAACATGTGATACTCAGATCTTTGTTTCTGTGAGAGGTCACTCAGTATTATAGACTCAAGTTCCATCCAGGTTGCTGCGAAATTCATGATTTTGTTCTTTTTTATGGCTGCATAGTATTCCATCGTGTATATGTACCACATTTTTTAATCCAGTCCTCTTTTGATGGACAGCATGGTTGCTTCCAGGTTCTTGCTATTGTGA
>NW_007246517.1:282297-314874 GCF_000164805.1 Carlito syrichta
TAATCAACATTTGTATACCTAACCCTGAATTGTACTCCACATCTTTATAATAAAAAAATAGTAAGCATGCCTGAGGTGCTTTGGCAAAATGTTGACATGCTAAAAAAATCTCAATATAAAGTCCATGGAAGGAGTTCCGGTAAGATGGTGACAGCACAGGTGGGACTGTTAGGTTCCCCAAAAGTGAGTTCCCATAAAGACTCTTACTTTCCTTCCCCCATCTCCCCCACCCACCACCAAGTGCACCAGTCCAAGGCCTGGAGACCCTCGGTCCCATACACGGCCAGCTACTACGGCCCCTCTGCTACTGCTTTTCCACTCCAGGCAGCCCCGGCCCGGCCGAGTGGAGCTCCCAGCTTCCTCCCCAGCTACACCATCTCACCCAGCCCCAAGCCACCCCCCATTGCCTATGGAGGCCCATGGATACCGCCTTGTGGAGATCTGGGTTCCCTTGCTGACTACACTGATCTGCCCAGCACTCAGCCATTGCCAGTTCCCTCCCTGGCTGGGTGCCCAGTCCAGTCTCGGATGACAGGCCAGGGAGGCCCCCCATTCCTGCCCCTCAGAACTACAGGCTTGATTCTCTCCTGGGGCACCCACCAGGCCCAAGGACACAGCTGCACATGCAGGCCCCCAGCACCTGTGCCTCCAGGCTCTGAGTCGCCACCCCAGCTGAAGCACACAAAGCTGTGACCAGTGCTCGACCCTGGGAGTTCTGGCGCCCCTGCCCTGGGTTCCAGGTCCCCACCCAGCCCCATCTTAAGCCACCATTGCCCAGGGAGGCTCTAGGGACCCATCACTCAGAGATACCAGCTCCATTCCTGGATGAAGTACCCTGTGGGGGGCCCAAAGCAACTGCCACCACCTGCCACCTGTCTATCCACAGACTGAACTAGTGGAGAGAAAGGAAAAGTGGAGAGAAAAGATCAGTGGATGAGGAGCCACCCACTGCAGCCATTTTCCAGGCAGAGATTTTCATTGCCCTGCCCATCTATAAGCAACCTCCACCGTGGTTCCTTTTTTTAAATTTTTTTAATATTTATTTATTTATTAAATCAATATTTTTTATGATGATTTTATGGGGTACAGTTAAGCGTTAGGTGTACAATTACACTTCATTCAGGCACCCTGTTGATAAGAGGTGTTTCCCCTTCTCCAGACAGATATTTGCTACTGTTAACCCCATCCCTCCCCATAGTTTCCCAGTACCATCAGTCATTTTCTTGTCGTATTACATTGGATGTTCAAGGTCCATTATATGAGTGTAAACATGTGATACTCGGATCTTTGTTTCTGTGAGAGGTCACTCAGTATTAGAGACTCAAGTTCCATCCAGGTTGCTGTGAAATTCATGATTTTGTTCTTTTTTATGGCTGCATAGTATTCCATCGTGTATATGTACCACATTTTTTAATCCAGTCCTCTTTTGATGGACAGCATGGTTGCTTCCAGGTTCTTGCTATTGTGAACGACACAGTGATAAACATACATGTGCAGGTATCTTTTTTATAGAGTGATTTGAGTTCTTCAGGGTATATTCCCAGTAGGGGGATTGTGGGATCATATGGGAGGTCAATATTTAGAGCTTTTAGGAATCCCATACTGTTTTCCACAGAGGTTGTACTAGTTTGTACTCCCACCAACAGTATAGAAATGTTCCCTTTTCGTCACACCCTCTCCAGCAACTGTTATTTTTTGAGTTATTGATAATTGCCATTCTGACTGGAGTTAGGTGGTATCTCAGTGTGATTTTGATTTGCATCTCCTTGATGATTAGTGAGATTGAACATTTTTTCATGTGATTGTTGGCTGCTTGGATGTCTTCCTTTGAGAAGTGTCTGTTCATATCCTTTGCCTATTTTATAATGGGGTTGTTTGTTTTTTTCTTTTCAGCACATTTGAGTTCCTTGTAGATACAAGATGTTAAGCCTTTGTCAGACCTGGAGTTGGCAAATACTTTTTCCCAGTCTGTAGGCTGTCTCCCTGCTCTCTTGATGGTTTCTTTGGCTTTGCAGAAGCTTGTCAGTTTAATGAGGTCCTACTTGTCTATCTTCTCTCTTATGGCCTGTGGGTTTTGGGTTTTGTTCAGGAACTGGATGCCAGTTCCAATTTCCATGAGGGTATGTCCTTCATTTTCTAAGGTTCTTATAGTTTGAGGTTTTACATTTAGGTCTCTGATCCATTTAGAGTTAACTTTTGTGTATGGGGATAGATAGGGGTCTTGTTTGAATCTTCTGCATGTGGTCAGCCAGTTTTCCCAGTACCATTTATTGAATAGGTTCTCCTCTCCCCAGTGGTAGGTGGTGGAGGCTTTGTTGAAGATGCATTGGTTGAGAAATTGAGGTTTTGCTTCTGGAATCTCAGTTCTATTCCATTGATCTATATGCCTGTTCCTGTACCAACACCAAGCAGTTTTGATTATTGTAGCTTTATAGTAAAGTTTGAAGTCTGGTAATGTGATAACACCTGCTTTGTTTTTTTTTTGCTGAGGATTATTCTGGCTATTCTTGGTCATTTGTGTTTCCATATGAATTCCTGTGTTGTTTTTTCTAGGTCTGAGAAAAATGTTGCTGGTAATTTGATGGGTATTGCATTAAATCTATAGATTGCCTAGGTAAGATGGACATCTTCACAATGTTGATTCTTCTAATCCATGAGCATGGGATATTTTTCCACATGTTTGTGTCATCTTTGATTTCTTTGAGCAGTGTTTTGTAGTTTTCATTGTAAAGGTCTTTCACTTTTCTGGTTAGAAAGATGTCAAAGTATTTCATTTTTTTTTCTTTTTTGTGGCTATTGTGAATGGAATTGTGCTTTTTATTTGGGTTTCTGTTTTTTTATTATTGGTATAAAGAAATGCGATTGTCTTTTGCACATTTATTTTATATCCCGAGACTTTGCCAAAGTCCTTTATCAATGTAAGGAGGTTTTTGACAGATTCTCTTGGGTTTTCAAGGTACATGATCATGTCATCTGCAAAGAGAGATAGCTTGACTTCCTCTTTTCCTATTTGAATACCCCTGATTACCTTCTCTTCTCTGATTGCTCTAACCAGGACTTCCAATACTATATTGAACAGGAGGGGTGAGAATGGGCATCCTTGTCTTGTTCTAGTTTTCAGGGGAAATGGTTCCAGTTTTTGTCCGTTTAGGAGTATGCTGGCTGTGGGTTTCTCGTAGATGGTTTTTACTATTTTGAGGTATGTTACCCATATGCCTAGCTGTTCGAGGGTTTTTATCAAGAAGGGGTGCTGGATTTCATCAAAAGCTTTTTCTGTGTCTAATGATGTAATCATGTGGTTTTCGTTTTGACATCTGTTGATGTGTTTGATTACATTTATGGTTTTACGAATGTTGAACCAGCCTTGCATCCCAGGGATGAAGCCTACTTGGTCATGATGGATGATTTTTTTTTATTATTAAATCAATATTTTTATTATGGTTTGTGGGGTACAGTTAAGGGTTAGGTGTACAATTGCGTTTCATTCAGGCACCCTGTTGATAAAAGGTATTTCCCCTTCCCCAGACAGATATTTGCTACTGTTAATCCCATCCCCCCCCCATAGTTTCCCAGTAACATCAGTCATTTTCTTATAGTATTACATTGGATGTTCAAGGTCCATTATATGAGTGAGAACATGTGATACTCAGAGCTTTGTTTCTGTGAGAGGTCACTCAGTATTATAGACTCAAGTTTCATCCAGGTTGCTGCGAAATTCATGATTTTGTTCTTTTTTATGACTGCGTAGTATTCCATCGTGTATATGTACCACATTTTTTTAATCCAGTTCTCTTTTGATGGGCAGCATGGTTGCTTTCAGGTTCTTGCTATTGTGAACAACGCTGCGATAAACATATGTATGCAGGTATCTTTTTATAGAGTGATTTGAGTTCTTCAGAGTATATTCCCAGTAGGGGGATTGCAGGGTCATATGGGAGGTTGATATTTAGAGCTTTTAGGAATCGCCACACTGCTTTCCACAGAGGTTGCACTAGTTTACACTCCCACCAACAGTGTAGAAGTGTTTCCTTTTTGCCACACCCTCTACAGCAGCTGTTATTTTTTGAGTTGTTGATAATTGCCATTCTGACTGTAGTTAGGTGATATCTCAGTGTGGTTTTGATAACCGCACAAATGATGATGGATGATTTTTGAGATGTGCTGTTGAATCTGGTTCGCTTGGATCTTGTTGAGAATTTTAGCATCTATGTTCATCAAAGATATTGGCCTGTAGTTCTCTTTCTTTTGGGGGTCTTTACCTGGCTTGGGTATCAATGTGATGTTAGCTTCATAAAATGATTTGGGGAGAGTTCCGTCTTCCTCAATCACCTGGAATAACTTCAGTAGGATTGGTATAAGCTCCTTCTTGAATGTCTTGTAGAATTCTGCTGGAAAGCCATCTGGTTCAGGGTTTTTTTTTTGTAGGTAGTTTTCTTATTAAGTAGTCAATTTTCTTGATTGTTATCGGTCTATTTAGGGTCTCAATTTTTCTTGTTTCAACCTAGGCAGGTTGTGTGATGACAGAAAATCCTCCATTTCCTTAAGGTTTTGGTTTGTTTCCATACAAGTGTACATAGTAGTCTCTAATGGTCTTTTGTATTTCTTCAGGGTCAGATGTGACTTCATCTTTTGTGTTTCTGATTGTGTTTATTTGGGCTTTTTCTTGGTCAGTCTAGCTAGGGGACCATCAATCTTGTTTATCCTTTTGAAGAACCAGCTTTCTGTTACATTGATTTTTTGTATTATCTTTTTGTCTTCTATGTCCTGGATTTGGGCTTTTATTTTGGTGATCTGGATTCTTCTGCTGAAATTAGGGTTTTTGTGGTCTTGCTTTTCCAGCTTCCTTAGGTGGCTTGTTAGGCTATTAATTTGTGATCTTTCCATTTTCTTCATGTGCGCTTGTAGGGATATAAATGTCCCTTTTTCTACAGCTTTCATGGCGTCCCAGAGATTTCGGTAAGATGTTTCTTCATTTTCATTTGTTTCCAGGTATCTTTTAATCTCCGTTTTGATTTCATCATTGACCCAGGAGTTGTTTAGCATCATGCTGTTTAGTGTCCATGTCTTTGTGTGTTTTGGGGGGACCTTGTTGGTGTTAATGATTATTTTTATTCCACTGTGGTCTGAGTAGGTGCATGGTAAAATTTCAGTCCTTTTAAATTTGCTTATACTTGATTTATGGCCAAGTGTGTGGTTGATCTTAGAGTATGTTCCATGTGGTGATGAGTAGAATGTGTATTCTGTGGTCTTTGGATGGAGGGTTGTGTAGGTATCAATTAAGTCCATTTGATCAAGAGTCACATTGAGGTTTTGGATCTCATTGCTGATTTTTTTGTCCTGATGATCTGTCTAGGGTTGTGAGTGGGGTATTGAAATCCCCAGCTATGATGGTATTGGAGTCAATATCTTTTTTTAGTTTACTTAGGAGCTGCTTTATGAAAGTTAGTGCTCCTATGTTCTGTACATATATGTTTAGGATGGATATTTCTTTTGTTTTTTTTTGAGTTGGAGTCTCACTCTGTTGCCCAGACTGGCCGCTCCTGGCCACCGCAGCCTTGACCTGCTGGGTTCCGGCAATCCTTCCACCTCAGCCTTCCAAGTAGCTGGAACTACAGGCACACACTACCACACCTGGCTGATTTTTGATTTATTATAGAGATGAGGTCTCACCAAGTTGCCCAGGTGGGTCTCGAACCCGCAGGCTCAGGCAATCCACTCACCTCAGCCTCCCAAAGGCACGGGAAGGATGGATATTTCTTGTTGATGGATTGAACCTTTTATCCTTATGTAGTGGCCTTCTCTATCTTTTTAAATTTTTGATAGCTTAAAGGGTATTTTTTCTGAGATTAAGATCGCGACTCCTCCTTTCTTTTGTGTTCCATTCACCTGAAAATTTGTTTCCCATTCTCTTACTTTGAGTTTGTGAGTGTCCTTTCTAGTGAGGTGAGTCTCTTGAAGGCAAAAGATTGTTTCCTAGTGATATTTTATCCATTTTGCCATTCTATGTCTTTTCAGTGGTGCATTTAGTCCGTTCACATTCAAACTAATTATTGAAATGTGAGAGCTGATCCCTATCATAATGTTCTTACAGAGTTGTTGTTCTTTCCATTTGTGTGTTTTCTTTCTTTTGATTTTAGAGTTGGATCACGTGTGCTTTTAATCTTTTGCCTGTACTCTTGTGAAGAACGTTGTTGTTTCTTTTTCCTTTTCTTCTATGTTCAATACTTTCTTAAGTGTTTCTTGTAGAGGTGGTCTGGTGGCAGCGTAGGTTCTCAGGGTTTGGATATCTGGGAAAAATTTCAATTCTCCCTCACTGATGAAGCTTAGCTTAGCTGGGTAGGTTATTCTCAGTTGAAATTGTTCATCTTTTTGAACTTTGGATAGGGCTCTAAGCTCTCCTAGCCTGGAGGGTTTCTGTAGATAAATCTGCTGAGAAGCGTATAATTTATTAAAATTTTGTTAAGTATTTGAAAACTATATGCAAATGACTATGTCACAAATACTTTTATAAAGAGCGAGAAACAAAAATGTATACTTTACCAGATTTTAAATGGGAAAGAATCTCTTACTCGTTGAGCTTTCCTAGTTAGAAAATAAGTCTTTGAATTCAGATCATTGGAGACAGGAAAGACAAGGAGAAAAGAAATCTATTCAAGAATCTCAAGAACATTTTTAGACTGCAGACTACTGACAAAATATCTCACCTCATTAAGTATAAATGAATTAGAAACATGTGGGTTGCTTTTTACCCAGAATAGGCAGACACTTAAACTGTAAGGGAAAACTTTTGACAAATCCTATTTGGTATTTTGCTCAACTTAAGCCACTTTTGTCAAAAGTTTACTTTTGTGGCTGAGTTTGGAAGAAAATACAAAAGTACAAAAAGAACACATTGACTTACATAGATGTATGGGCTTTATAAACTGAAAATGTTTTTAGGTCAATGGCAGTTAGAGATTCTTCTAGGAACAGACTGATTCTTGACAAAAATAATAAATACCCTATTGTCTCTGGTTCCATGTCTGAGTGCATCAGAAAATTTCAAATTTTGTGTAAGAGAATATAAATGTGCTTCAGAAAACACTCTTTTGTAATAAAATCTGACACTCAGGTCTCTGCCTTCAACTCTGATCTGCCTACAGTTGTGGCACAAATGTGTCTCCCACACAGGGTTGGCAAACAGCAGGTAGGCTGGTGGACCATGTGTATGTAATTATTCGACCCAGTGTGGTTGTGCTAAGGTTAATGCGACTACCCTGACTCAGATTCCACTGCATTATAGGTTTATGTTAGAAAAAATTTGTTGTTTTAACAATATATTTTTATTTAGTTTTATTTGTTTATTAAAACAGTCATATAACTCCCCCCACCTGCATTTTTGGTTTTGATTTGGGCTGTTAATGGGTTCTGGGATGAAATGAATTCTAAACAAATCATAATGAAGACTAATCAGGAAACTTATGATTATCCTGAATTATGTCTACCAATGTCATGGCAACTGGTTAAGTAGGAATATGGGGAATAGAGAGAAAGCCAGGTACACTAGCCATTTGGTATCAGATAAGGATCCTTAATCAGCAGGCCTTCTTCTCATGTATTACCTGCCCACTTTCCCCAGTGAAACACATTTTCCTCAGTAAATACACACACATATGCATATATCAACAAAGTATAACAAAAATGTTCATGTTTTAATAATATTGTCATCATAAAGATACCACTTCATGATAGAAAACACACTTTTTAAGTATGTACCACATTTTGTCATTAAATAATTATATTCATGATGACTACATAAGTGGTATTACTATTCTTCAGGAATGATAAAGCAATCTATTATTAATTTGGGGGGTGGGGATTCCTAAATTGAAAGTTCTAGAGTCATGACTCTCACTTTTACCTTTGAAACTTAAGAAAACAAAACAATAACAAAACCAAAAGGCATATGCTAAGTTGAAAGCCTTGATGACTACTCTTATAATTTTTAGTTATACTTTGGAAGTCAGATGCAACTTCTGCAAGAGGATGTCTAATCTACAGATGAGGGGCTATTTATATTTGTGAGTTCAAAAGATATAGAAGTACCTCCTCTTTATATTTCTGCTTATTTTCTTATTTATATTAGAAGTGACAGAGAAATGTCTACCATTTTTGGTTGTATAAATAAATAAATAAGAACTATTGGGTTTGAAATCTTGGGATTCTCATATTTTTGACCAATCCATTTGCACACTTTTCAAGTGAATTCTTTCCTTTATGTACAAGAAACCTGCACTCCAGTGCTCCAAAGCCATCCACACATCTATCATCAGCCCTTTTCATCATTTTTTCATCTAGTTTCAGCCTAGATTAGGCAGAATAGACCTAATGACACATTAGATGTATACAGTGGCAAAGCCAGTTTTGTGCATAGACAGATAGGCAACTAACTATAAGATGACATTTTAGGAGGCCAAAAGGCATGTCTAGGAAACAAAGAGATAAGAATTCTGGAATTTTGCCATTGTCTTGGCTGAATACTAAAATTAGCATTGTTCTTTGTACAGTATTTGTTAACAAAAGTCTTAAGTCTTGATAGAAATTGTAATCATGGACATGTAAGACATTGGAGAAGGTTTGTGTAAACAAAAACTGAATGGTCAGAACAGGACAAGGAATAAATACCAAATTCATAATTTCTAGGCTAGTGGTAGCCTTGATTTTGCTTTTTGCAATTGTAAGTTTCAGGGAACTTGATTTGAAGCATAGTATTCAGATTTATGTATTCAAATAGAAAAGTAAGCAGAAAATGGCACATAGATGAGAATTGTGAGTATCAACTATGAGTTAGCACTTATGTTATCTTACTTGACTCCTTAAACAACCTTATAGGTAGGTATAAGCTCCATTGTTCAGAAGAGAAGATAAAGTCGCAGAAATTAAGTCCAAAGTCACACAGCCAGTAAGTCCAGTAAGTAGAAGTATGGAGTCTGAATTTGGCTATCTGAACACAAAATAGTATTATGTTGCTTCCAAACACCTGTACCATAACTTACTTATGTTCTATATGTAGGTAAGCAGGTTACATTATTAGTAGTAAATAGCATGCAACATATAAAGAATTATCACATTTTGACTTTTGGACTCTGCTGACACATATATCTTAAAATTATTCTGCTTCAGAAATTGCAGAATTGTTTGATCATTTTATAGCTATAATGGGCCTTATTGTTTTCTCACTTGACCGTTGTCTAAAATTGTTTAAAACTACAAAAAGTTGATATGAATATATTTGATCTTCGCCATTATTCGTTTTTTACAGATGAACAGAAAATTTCATTTTCAAAAGAAAATAATATTTTAGAAAATGAACTTTTCTTTCTCTCCCTCCCTTCTTCCCTCCATGCCTCCCCCTCCCTCCTTTTCTTCCTTCTTTCTTCTCTACCTTAAGTGGCATCCTTCTGGTTGACTTGTATCTTGGGTACAAAACGTAGTGGTACAAATAGAGATGTTTCAAGAAATTGCTAAAATTGCCTCATTGTCAATCAGAATCTGATTTTCTATACATATTGCTATGGGAAATTCAGAACACATTAAACCTTATTACTCTTATTATTTTCTTTTGAAGTTAGAGAATTGGTTTAGTAAACAAACCCAGACATTTCCATTATAGCTTCTCAAGCTTCTATGGTTCTTTCACCCAGACATCTATTAATGCCCATGCCAAAGTTCAAGACACAAAATCCTTCCAAATATGAGGGGGAAAATTAGGTTATTCACCTTCTTAAAGATTGATTATTTTTCAACCAATGAAAAAGACTATTTCTTTATCTAATAGACTTCAACCATAATGGTACATGGTAGATAGTTGATACCTTACTCTCTGGAAATCTGCATCTTGGAGTAGTTTTACTAGTCCGGTTCAGGCAGTGGTTTACATCTAAAGAGATATAGCTAGGTCTAATAGTGTCTGATGAGCCCATTGGACTGGGGAAGACTAGCAGGCATAAGAGGATGCTACTCCAAATCCTTAAAATTGCTTTACCATGGATTTAAAGTAACAGATTGTAAAAGCATTAAGAGCCAGATAGCTTACATACATCTCTTGGCATGTTTCTAAGACAAAACAATATGGGCAGAATCAAATGCAGGAAATCATTATGTCAAATATCACCTTTCCCTGGTAAAAAGTCTTCTGTTAGACTGCTGAAATAGTCCTCTCTGTAGGGAAGACAAAAAGCCAGGTGCAACTCCTCTTTAACCACAGCAGAGTGAGCTCCACCCAACAATTCTTCATTGTCATGGGTTACTCTTAAATACTGGAACATTAAGAGGCTTAGGTGTGCTGAGTGAAAATCTGCAAAAATCAAAGTGATACAATAATACTATAGATTGTATATGGATGCATGGGAATTTCCTTTGCCAATCTCTATATTATGTTTCTCTAGCAAGGGTAACCTTAAGATATTGCATAGCTTATCAGAAATTTAGATTTAACCACCATCATAGCTGTCCTATTGCATAATTCCCCTTACTCTGTTATCCTTCATTTGTCCTTCAATAGTTCTTTTCCCAGGTCCTTTGTTTTGGCTTTTCTTATGTGAAATATTTCATGTTAAAAGTTTTCTCTGTTATTTATATATGAAAATCTTTCCACTAAAACATCAGCACGAACAGTTAAGTAAACTACATTAGAAGTCCATTATAACATGGCTTTGTGTGAATTCTGATATCCTATTGGTTGATCATAGTTATCCATAAGTCAAATGAAACAACTAATTAATTACACTGGCTGTATTTCAACTAGGTTGACATGGGGAACACATGAAATCAGGGGCATGTAGATCACTTTGGAGTATAAGTAAAGATGGTATAATTGTCAATAATTGAAAAGATAGAATCACTAGAAGTCAAGATTGAGTCTAGGATGTTACAAACAATGCCTATAATTTCTATAGTTCAGAATAAGCACCCAGGATAGAATATCAGTCAGGACAACAATAATCACTCCAGATAGGAGGAAGTAAAATAAATGAAACTGCTAAGAAGAGAAGCAAGTGATCATGGGGGCAATCCAGATATTACATTAGCAAAAGCCACCAGCATCCCTAGGCTTCAGGCTTAAAGGGAAAAGGCTGTTACTGGACCCCCTGGCTCAGGGGCCTCACACCGATGCTGAAAACACTTTAAATCTGCCTGACAGTAGCCAGGACCAGTAAATAAAGGACATCTGCTCTGATTTGAAACCACAGAGATTCCAATAACTGTTTGTCTAACAGAGCCCCAGTTGCTGTTATAGACATCACCTGGGCAAAGAGAAAGTGAGAGAGAGAAATGCATTGACCTTCCCCTTTATCCACCCTCCAAATTCCGTTCAGTGCATTCTATCAGATGAATCTAGCTGGAAGTAGTTGGTAAGAGAGATGGGAAAAGGACTTCCCTGTAATACAGCCAGAGTGGAGGATGATGGGGACTGAATCTGAGGGCAAATAGGCAGATGATGAGGTCAGGTAGGTAAATTATGAAAGTAACAGGGGATAAGAACCCAAGAATAAGAAGAACTCTGTAAGAGCTATACTAACTCATCTATATAATCTGGTATTCAGACTGATGGTTCCATTAGATATGAAACAGCTTTAAACGGTCATGTCTTTATGGGCCTAGAGTACCTTGACCTTTCAAAGGCTTTGCCTGGATCCTAAAAAAACAGTTTCTTCGTTTAACATGGGCTTTCTTTCTTTAGGGGTTATAATTTCCTTTGTGCAATTTTGCCTTGTGAATTGAGGTGGTTTCTCTGGTTTGAATTATTAGACATCAGGCTTTCATTGGTGAAGGACTTGTGACATTGGGTTGGAGATGACAGAAATATACTCAATTAAAATTATTTTACTCTTGTTAGCCAGAATCAACTTTTAAATTTATTTACATGGTATTAGTTAATTTAGGCCCTTTATTAAGATGATTTCACCAAAGAGTTAAATTTTGAGATATTTTTGTCTTTCTCTATTAACAAATGATATTCATTTAAATTGGAGACCATTAACCTATTTTTACATATCTTTGATTTTATTCTAGTCAGACACTGAGATAGTTATTAAATTGATATTTCTTTAGCCATAGCTCTTATACTTTCATTTTATTCTATTGAGTCAGAATCTTTGAAAAGGGGATCAGGGAGGCTGTCTAGTTCTTATGAAACCTGAGAGCCTCTGGCTCAATTTAACCTTTCTTGCTACTGGTGCCTACTAATACATTACACTTAATCAACCATGGAATCTTTCGTAAAAAAAAAAAAAAAAAAAAGAGCCATGACCATGTCTTCCCCTATATATTATGCCTCTATTTAGAGTGAGAAAGTGACCCAGAGGGTTTATTGTTCTCATGTAGAAAACCAGTGGAATCAACCTCACACCATTTTATGCTTCTATCTATCATAATTTATATGCTAATTTTTATATAATTTTATATTGAAATAAGTATCATACATCTGTGTGCCATACTTATTGTCTGCTGGTGGCCTTTTATTCTTCCTTATTAGAAAGTCTCGATGCATTTCTCATATTTTTTTAAAATAAAAAAATTTCAGTGGCATCCTGAATCCGCCTGATTAGGAAAGAGTGATGTATCAGTTTACTTGATGATCTCAGCAGCAAGTAACAGAAAACAAGCCGAAATGGATGATACAATGAACCACTGTTTATCTGGTTATCTACCAAGTCCTGGTGTATGCTCAGTGAAAGGCTTAAAGACTCATCCTACTTCCATGCTTTTGCACTGCCATCTTCATGTTTGTCCGTGTTCATGTTTGTCCTCACATGGCCCCTCACATTTCCAAGTTGCTTCAATCTTACTTTCTCAACAAAAATTTCCAGAGACAAGAAGATAGAACATCTCCTTCTTCTTTTCTTTCCTAAAAGTCAGAAAAACTTTCCCAGAAATCCACTCTAGACTTCGCCTCACATCTCACTAGAAAGAATGACATTGCATAATGGACAGGAGGAATGGGGTACACGTGACTAATTTCACCCAAAGTTGATATGCATATTGAGTTGAGAGGGGGCTTAGACTCCTTGGAAGACTATAGCCTACTAATACTGGAAAAAAATCAAGGGTCTGTTAGTAGTGTTTGTTTTAGTAATAATAGTAGTAGTGTAGCATTAATAATAGTCATAGTTGTAGCAAAAGTAGTAATGCTAACTCATATAGAAATTACAATGTGTTAGGTACCATTCTAAGAGTTTTAGAAGATTAAAAAGAGTAATAGAAATGTATATAAAGAGTAATCGAAATGCATATTAACTCATTTAATCACCACAAAAAGCATATGAAGTAGTTATTATTATTATCTAGGATTTATAGAGATGTTAGATTACTGAAATAAAGACCAGATCTAATGGCTTACATCTGTAATCCCAGCAATCTGGGAGACTGACGCTTGAGGATTGCTTGAGCTCAGAAGTTTGAGACCAGCCTGGGCAGCATAGCAAGATCCCATCTTTACAAAAATAAAAATAAAAATATTACCCAGGCGTGGTGGCACACATTTGTCTTCCTAACTACCTGAGAGGCTGGAATAGAGGTTTCACTTGAGCCCAAGAGTTCAAGGCTGCAGTGAGCTATAATCATGCCACTACACTTCAACCTGGGTCACAGAACAAGATCCTGTCAATAAATAATTAAACAAATAAAATAAGGTTACACAGCTTTTCAGTGGTGACACCAGGATATTATAACTCAAGTGGTCTCGGCTCAGAGTTGATGCCCTTAAACGTAATACCAGGCTGCCCTTGTGAAAAGGTATGTGTGTGAGAGGGTGGGATTTGTAGTTGTTACGCAAACAACCAATGACTTATCTCAGTACAGAGTCCGACACTGAGTGGGCAGTTAGAAATATTTTTTGAATAAGCAAAAAATAATTTAAAAAGTGAGAATGATGACTACACCCTTTGATAATTTCCAGTATAGTGCCTTGTAGCTAATAATCAATCAATGAATGCTTGGTTTACAGCATCCAATTGTGTGGGTACTTCAGCACAATTTAAGTAAATAATTTAGAATATGATGTAAACTGTTCTTTCGTTTTTCTTAAGATAAATAAGAGGCATTGTTCAGAGAGAAGGCAGCTATTTATGACCGGAGTGGGATAGACTGACATTCAGGAGTTTTATCTGAGAAACCCTAGAAGTCCAGGAAGTGTTTTCTGTTTATAAAAATGCAAATTGGTCCTACTTAAACTTGTCAAAATGCAAAACACTAGCAAGGCTTATCCTATGCTAAGCACCTCTACAGTCTCTATCCAGAAGATGTCTGACAATTTTATGCTTGTTTTTCAATCCTTTCTTGAGTTGTCCACTGGAGAGCGTCTCATTTACCACAGGTCCAAGGTCCCCTGGCACCTGTGTAGAGTACAGGACACATGTCTACATGGGTACACACGTTTTTACTGAGAGCAGAGAGATACCAGTTGCATGGTCCTCTTTTACATCCATTTAGGTTCTATCATCATATGCTAACTTGTGACATATAGGCATTATATCATTCAATATTAAATAGAGATTCATTTGTAGCCATACACAGTTGTAGACTTGGATATGTTTTGTTCCTACCTGAAGAAATTCAATGAATGGCAATATGGATTTACAAATAAGTCTTAAGATGTAATTGTTCTTATAAATAAACTCATTAACTTTTACATCTGCTAGCAGCCCAAAGATGATTTATCAGAGTTCATATTAGGGTAAAATACATAGGAAAAGAAAAATCTTAAAGTTTGTATATTGTAGAATATCATTAGGAAATGCTTTGCAAGTTCTCCAGAGCCAAAGGACTAATCTAACAATCAATGCCATCAATAAATTTCTCTATAGCATTTAATGTCAATTACTAATATTCAGAAAAGTCAACTCTGCTCAAAATATGTTCTTCTACATTATAAGCAATTCACTTACCATATTATGATCCACAGCAAGCAAATAAGCATCAAGTTCATAGTTTCCTAATGATTAAGAATGGGAAGGGCTTTTGTAGATCATTAACCCTGACCTCTTGTTTTGTATGTGCAGAGATAGAAGGCCTTGTTACTCTCCCAGGGTTGCATTGCTAATAAAATATTGAACCAGAAGGAGAGTTTTAATCTAGAGTCCTCTCCTATACTTACAATTAAATAATGAATTTCTTTATGTGAAAAAGTCACTACAACTTAGAGTTCAGTGCTGACATGACTTTATGCCACGCCTAAAATAATATTCCCCAAATACCTGTTTATATTCTTTATATATACCTTGATTGCAGAATACAGAGGACTCTTGGCAGATGTGCTAAATTGTATTTGCCAAAGATGGTTACAAAAATATTTGCCATTTTATACATTCTTCTTCATTGTGACTTTATCATTTCTCCACTAAAATTTTATTTATCCAACCCCTTTGAATCTGCATGGACCATACAATTGGTCTATTCAATAAAATGCAGCAGAAGTGATGTTAGTTCTGAGCATGGCCCTTAAAGAGTCTGACAGTTTCTGCTTTTTGGAATTTTTACACTTAGAATATTACCTCTGAGAACCCAGTCTCCATACTGTGAGAAACACAGGCCAGACAATAAAGCCATGTTTAGATGCCCCAGCCTAGCTAAGCTTTCAGCTGACAGCTAGCATCAACTACCAGCTGTGTGAGTGCACCATGCTGGACATCCAACCTGGCGGAGCTTTCAGATGACTGCAGCCCCAACTGACAGCTGCCTGTAAGTGCATGAGAGACCTCAAGTAAACACTGCCCAGAGGAGTCTCATCAGCTCACTGACCTTAAGAAATATTAATAAACTTTTGTTTTAATTACCCTAAATTTTAAGGTAATTTGCTACACAGCAGTAGACAAGTGGATCAGTCAATTGCACAGAAGTGTTAGCAATTATGATTGCCCACGGATTCATGACATCGGGCCTCAGCTGCACTTTCACCTCTGCCAGGCAAAACCCCTCTTCAAGCCTCAGTGACTCCTGCACGTAATGCTCACCTTGACAGATCTAGCTCTCCCACTGTATTAGCAAAACCTGTCAGGTTTGAAACTGATGGCTAGGTATGTGGAATTTTTAATAGAAATTCTAAGAAACTTCTATGTTTCTTAACATAGAAAAAGAACATTGTATTTTTTCCATGTGGGTATCTCCCTTAGGTAATGAGGCTCAACAGAGGTCATAAAGCCCAAGAGCAAGTTAGATATAATGTTGACCTTTCCAGAAAGCACAGAGCTAAATTTAATACTCAGCATGGTAACTATTTCAGCCTGGAGGGACAGCATATTTGCTTCCTCCTTCTACAAGTTTCTGATATTTATATTTTTTACTTTAGCAGTCTTATTGTATACATGTCTTGATTTTAAGTCACCTTAAATTTTCTTGGAAGCAGGCAGAGTCTATATTACAAACAAATAATATAAAGTCCCTTCCCTGGCTCCTGTTGGTCTGGTCCTCTCCAAATACAAAAAAAACGACATTATATTTTGGAGGGTGGGCTCCTTTTAGTACACTTGGAATTCGTTCCTCTGGATCAAATAGTCAACCAAAGTTTTTATCTGGAAGTTTTGAGAAGGTTGCATCCCAATTTGTGGGAAAAAATGTCCCGAGATGTGGCAAACAGGTGATTGGTTCTTCTACCATGACAACACCCCTGCTTACACCGTGCTGAATGTTCAGCATTTTTTGGACAAAAAAACAGCATTACCCTCATGCCCTACCCTCCCTATTCACCTGATCTCACTCTGAGTGACTGTTTTTTTTCTTCCTCAGATGAAAAAAAAAAGTCCTCAAGGGGAAACATTTTGCCGATGTGGAAGAGGTGAAACAAAAAACAGCAGAAACACTAAGAGGCATCAAAATTGATGAATTTGAAAACTGTTTGTAGCAGTGGAAAAAGTGCCTCGATAGGTGTATTGCGTCAAACAGAGTACTTTAAAGGTGATTGAAGTAAGAATGAATGCACAATATTTTATAAATAAATTCCGGGCTTTTGGGGGGGGGTGCCTCCTTGTATGTAGGAGGCATTGTGCTCTCCTCATTTAGCATATTCCCCAAAGTACAGGACTTGTACCAATGGCAGAACATGAGAAAATTTAAGGCAGACCAAAGGTTACTCTAAATTTTTCATTTTAGTAGTTATGTATTTATTTTAGTAGATCAGAAAACATAAAACTAGTATAATACGTCACATATATTATTGTATAAGTAAGGCTAACTTAAATAAAAATGTTAAATTAATAATACTTTGTGGACATAAACCAAACCATGAAAGTAGTAGATAAATGATTAGGAAACTCTGATTTGTAAATTCTGAAAAGCCTTCAGTGTTCTGGGTTTCCTCCTCTTTCTGATGATTTGTTGCTGGGTACCTTTCTGGCTTGTTGATTTTCTGCCTTCTTTTTGAGTCAGCAAGCTATTACTTGCTACAATTGAAGCTCTTATAACCAATGTTTTTCTGTACCTTATTTCATCAGCAAGTTTAATTCACACTTTTTAAAAATTGTAGTAGATACTCGCCAAGGCAAGCTCAGCACCATCTCCATGGACTAAAGGATTGTTTATGGAGATGCTCATGGTGGTCAGATGTTTCCCAGAGCTCAGTAGTATAGGGTTGGATTTCTAGACTGAGATCAGCCAAAGAGAGGCCTATGCCTGAGACAAAGGCATTGCTTGCTTCTCCCACTGGCCCTTATACTCCTGAACTACAATACAGCCTCATCCTCACATTGTGCAGATGATCCAGTGATCATACACTCCAGTTCCCTGCCTCCACTGGCATGTAGTAACCACCACCATTTTCTTTACCTCTACATATTCATCTACCACCAATCCCTTTACCTTACACATTTTATGTGGGAGTTGGGAATCGTGTACTAACACTTGCGAAGTTACAATTTGTGTGACTTGGATAAATAAATTCTAATAAAAAATGATTCTGGAGACACCTTTTAAAAAGATAGCTTATTGTGCCCTTTTATCAATGGGGAAATGAACTGTTTCCATTTCTGAACTTCAGCTACTGCTTAGGAATGTGCACCTCTTCAATCTTAACATCGGATAAACCATATCCTGTATGCCAGATCAAGATCCACAGGCACATGTCCTGGTCTTGGATGCTTCACAGACTTCCTCATTTAAGACCTTTGAATTTACCACCTGCTCTGGAGATATGATCCTCATCAATTCCCATTTATTAGTAGGTGTTTAAAAGGAGGCTCTTTCTGACATGCAATAAAAAGCAAACCTAATGAGCAAATGACAGTGAACTTGAGGGGCACTTTAGGAGAAGGTCTATCAGTATTCATAACTCTGACATACCATAAAAGACACTTTAGTGCAACAAAAATGTGTCAGAAAAGATATTGAGTTAACTGAAGGGAGAATTTTCTGGTAAAACACATAAGAGCACCTCTTTCAACTGATGTGAACTATTAATATATTTTCTCCTTTACTGACAACTCATTTACCAAGTGTCAGATGAATGGTATTGGAGACAGCACTGATATTAACTCCCGAATGAGGTTCTATAACAAAGAAAGGTACATAAGTATTCCACCCCAGCATCTTCTCTATAATTAATGCCCTTGGCCTAGGCAGCTGATGTCACTCAAAAATTAGTAAAATCATCTTTGGAAAGAATTCTCATCATGCCATAAATAGCACATTATAATTTCTCCATTTTTCATACAATTAATTTTTCTCGTGATACAAAGTTAGAGGATATCTTCAGATACTTAAGGCAACTTAATCTAAATATTTCAAAGCAATATATATAACATCAAATTGACTGTTTAGGCTTTTTCTTCAAAATAAATTTTGAAATCCAAGTAAACAAAAAATCCCAAACCCAAAGAATGAAGTTAAAGCAAAGCCTCTCCATCTTGTACCATGGAAGGGAAAACATATGATTACATTGCACTTAATTAATATAATGATAAGCTTGGCCAATAAATGTAAGCTTTCCCTACATCATACTGATATGCTATTTTTATAAAATAGTTTGGAAATTTTCTCTCTTTTTCTCTTTTTTTAATAATGGAATCCCAATTAACTTTCCTTTTTATCTTCAATTTATACAATTTATATTTTTATGTTATTCCTTAAAGTCATACATATATGAATACTGTGCATTATGAAAGTTAATAATAATATTCACAGAGAATGGAATATAGTATTTGAAGGCAACATAAATAACAGACCTAATAATAAGTACATACTGTGAATTTTACTGCCCCAACATTAGACTCAATTATTAATAGTTTTCTGTAACATTCCCACAGGTGGCAATGTGGATTATGAAAGAACAATCAACATTTGTTTTTTTTTTTTCACAACTCTGGAGGCTGAAGTCCAAGATCAGCAGTCTAGCATGATTGGCTTGATTCTTGGTAAGGGCCCTCGTCCTGGTTCAAAGGTGCCTTCCTTCTCATTATTACCAACATGTGACAGAAAAAAAGAGCTCTGGCCCCATCACTAATTCTCTTCTCTCATGACCTCATCTAAACCTGATTGCCTCCCCAAGGTCCCACTTTCAAATACCCTTGTGTTGGGGATTTAGGCTTTAACATATAAATTCTGGGGAGTCATAAGCTTTCAGTCCATAGCAGGATATGTGGGAGTAGGGCAGTATGGTGAGAGGGGAGCCAGCAGGAAGGACATATGAGAAGTCTGAACAGAGTTTCCAAGGATGAGCAGAAAATGCCATCATTAAAGGGACGTTCAGAAGAGGAATACCATCCAGCAGGAGACTATGAATGAGTACTTAGGGAAGTGGAGTGAAAAGCAGAGTAATGGTGAAGACAGAGAAAGAAAAAATGTTGAGTGTATTTTGATCCTTATTTTACAGGAAAAGATATCAAGGTTCCAGGGCAGTTCCTTAACAGGTAATTTGTCACACTGGGATTTTAGCTTATGAGTAAAATGGTGAGTTTAGTTGTGAATTTATGTCTGAAAGAGCAGTGGGTGGCCATATAATGGGATATCAAATATCTTGTTGAAATGATGTATCTGACAAATATAGATTTCATTCCTTTATTTATTTATTCATTTGTATTCCAGGCAAATAAATTGTTCTAGAGGTTACAACAGTAGACGTAGAGCACACATCAAAATCCCTGCACTCACAGAGTTTGTATGCTAGTAGGGATAGATGAGGTGGGTGACAGACAACTGATGATCATATGAAAATATACAAAATGTGAATGATTGTCAGTGTTACTGAGAAAATAAAGCAGGTAACAAGGATGGTGACATGGCAGTTTTGAAGAAGTGATCTCTAAAGACCTTAATGAGATGACATTTGTATAAAGAAGGCAGAAAAATAAGTCATGTGGATATCTAAGGAAAGGGTGTTACGGGAGGTGAGAACAGCAAGTGCAAAGGCCCTGAGCCTGGATCATGCCTGGCAGGTTTGAGAAAAGGAGGAAGAGTAATGAAGCTAGAGTGAGGAAGAGATTAACAGGAGGTGAAAAGCTGGCCAGATTCTACAGGAGCTTGCTGGCCATTGCAAATGCTTTGACTTTTACTCTGACTTAGGTAGGAAATCATTATAGAGTTTTGAACAGAAGGGTGATAGGATCTGACTCACATATCAGCAGGATCACTCTGACTGCTATGTTGAGAGCAAACTGGATGATTTTCTATTCAGTCTATTCTCAATAGAAGTAGAAAATCGGTAGAAGTAGAAAAGTCAGCCGGGAAGCCATTGCAATAATACTGGAGAGAGATGATAGTGGTTGGACGGGGTAGTAGAAATGGAAGAGGAAAGGCATGGTCAGATTCTGGATGTGTTTGCAGAACCAACAGTATTTGCTAATGGATTAGCTGTGGTCTATGACAGTACTAAAAGAGGTAATAGTGACTCAAATGTTTTTGTCATGAACGAATGGAAAGTTAGAGTTGTCATTAACAGAGATGGAGTGAGGGACTGAAGAAGATGAAAACTTGATTTTGGAAATATTAAATTGAGATCCCCAGTGGAGATATTTAGCGGTTTGTTGGTATGTGAGTCTGGAGTCCAGATTAGCGTGTTTAGATGATATTTAAAACATTGATACAGGATGAAATCAAGGGTAGTGTAGATGTAAAAGAGACGAAGTCCACTGAATGAGTTCTGGAACACTCAACAATTGAGAAATCTGGAAGACGAAAAGAAACCCAGTAAGGAGACTGAGAAGAAACAACTAAAGAAGCGGGTGCAAGGAAACCCAGAAGAGAATAATCTCCCAAAAGGAAAGCAAGAAAGCATTTCAAAAAAGAGGAAATGACTCCTTTGCCAAATACTGCTGCTAGGTTAAGTAAGGTTATGAGTGACAAGAGGAAAAAGCTAGGTGACAAGAGAGGGTTGAAGCTCTTTAGAGGAGAGAGGGTATGATGGACAAAGTTTCCTGTGTGATACTGGAGCTCATGTAGAGTATTTCCTCTACATCCATATTTGCCAGTGAATTGTCACATTAACAAATTCTTAGAGTCTTTAATACTGAGTGATTTATCACAGAAACAAAGAACTGAGTACCACATGTTCTCACTCATAAGTGGACCTTGAAGAGTTATCATACTACTATAAGAAAGGGATTGGCAGTAGATGGAAATTGCCAGGGGAGTGGGGGGTGGAATTGGCAGTAGATGGAAATTGCCAGGGGAGGCGGGGGTACACTTATCAACAAGGGTACCTGCATAGTGAACTTTTGTGTACCTAACCCTGAATTGTACCCCACATCTTCAAAATAAAAAATTTAAAAACAAGTTCTTCAGTAGTCTGATGTGGGCAGCCAGTTGTCAGGCTGTCACGTTTGAAGAGATCATCAATAAATATGATGAAAGGGTGTATACACGTGCATACACACATATGAATAAGAAAGCATGTCAAATGATATGTAGATAATGTATTTAAATATATAAAAGGGTATATATTGTAGTGGGTATATATACAATGTAAAAATACATGTTATTTTTAAAAATTTCCTTCCTTTCCTTTTTTTCTCAAAACTATTACATTCGAGAGAAAAGAGTGTAAGAAAATTTACATGAATTGCTTTCACTAGAAAAAGGATCTGCTAAACATATCCATAAAAGAATATCCGACTAAGCCTGGGAATCACTGAAACTCTATGGTTCTCAAATGAAAGCTAAACTGAATTGTTTATAATCCAGTTTATATGTCTGGTGAAGTAAAGTAAAATACTAACACAGATGACACTAGCACTTCCATGATGGAAGTCTTCAGAGACAGCAAACAAACGTTTGATAATATTGTAGTAAATTCAGAGTTCTATGATAAGAAATAGGTGACATTTTCTTTATCGCATATAATAAGCAATGAAATAAACTAGGTTTTCTTTTTGGTTAAAATAATTGAAATATGAAATCTAATGTCTCATCTTTTCCCACATGGACAGAAAGTCAAACACAAGAGGCTAGTATGAGGCATAATAGAGGTAATTTGAATTCTGTTTCTGGATATTTCATCTGCTTCAAACACTATTTGTTTACCAAATCAAGAAAGAAAAACAACAGCTCCCCAACAAAAAGCTTCCACATCTTAGATGAAAGCTTATCTTTCTTTGGCTTATACTTACCAGTGTCCCAAAGTGCTGGCATAAAACAAAAATAAAACAAACAACAGCATTGTCAAAAATAATCACACACCAGGCCAGCCCTCCCACTCCATTCAACTCCTCCACAAAGAAGCCACAGTGTTTCACTGAGCAACCCTTAAATCTTTATTGTATTTTGCCTCTGGGGCTTGCTCATCACTGCAGGTCTAAAAGTGTCTGTTATGGTCAGAAATAACTTTAAAAAAATATTGCACCACTGAGCCAATGAGTAGTTCAAATGGCTCCAAAATTGTAAACTTGTAAAATGCAAGGTAGAGTAAGCACTTCAGCATTTGGAATAAACTGATTACTTCACTATGTCATTCTCAGCGCTCTTGTTTTATGAAGACCAGAAATACGGAGTTGAAGCAAGAGTGCCTATAAAGCCCCTGGAGGTACTTGAGAATTTTCTTTCCTTTCTAGCCACAAAGATGAAATAGCCAAGTCTGGATTCCTTAGCTGAAAGCTGTTCTTAGAATCTGCCGTTGTTCCCTGTCTAGAGTGCTTTCTGAAAATATTTTCAACTGAGATTTAGAAACCTGTGTTCTTAGACCTAACCACATGCGTGGTGCTTTCTGATATAGCTAAGAGAATTCATTGAGTTTACTTCTCAGTTTCCTCTTGGCAATTATGAAAATATTATTCATGATTTTTTATTTTCACATTATTGATGTTGTTGGGCCATTTGGTAATTGTTCTGTCACTAGGTTAGTATCTAAATGATGTAGATTTTGCTTTAAGAATGCGATTACAGAGAATGAAAGTTGATTGTTTTGTCTGCAGGTAAAATTTTTATTTAAATAATTTGCACATATTTCAAGAGCAATGCATGTCTTCAAGTTGGTTGGCATAATATTTGAAAGTTGTGATCAACTCAAATAAGAAAAAGTGAATATAGAGAGCTTAGCATAATAAAGCAAGATGACCTTTCTTAATTATTTAAATTAATTTTTTATTACTTATGACAGAAGTTTTGATGTATGCATTAATGATGCTGTTCATTAGCATTTAATGTGACTTTGGCTTAGCTATCTTCAGTGGCTGCTTATTTTTGGACAACACTGAGAAGTCTTATATACATAATACATATATAAATGTTTTCCATATGCACATGTACACATACGTACACACATACAGAGAAAGCAAGAGGGGTTTCAGGTCTTGGGTAGTCCTACTTTGAACATTTGGCCTTTAGCCCACAATGGTCAAAATTTATTAGGAAGTACATCTTATTTGTCACCAAAGAACATTTCTGTTAAACCTAGAAGTGCATCACACTTCCACATATACATTATTAAAATTAAGCAGCCAAGTACATATTTGGCATTTGTGCAGGAAGATATAATTGTACAAGCCTGGGAGATTGCACATAGGAGTTGGCAGGCAATTGTGTTATTATTCAATTCAAAAATCATGAAATCCAAGCCTCCAGGCTTTAATGGCAAGGCCATGACACTCTGTTTATATTATCAGATCCCCAAGTACAGCTCATACTACGTAAGGCCAATTTAATCTAGCCCTGGAACTCCTCATACTCTTCTCTTCCTTTTAGACCCAAGAATGTCCCCCTTATACAATTAAAGTTCCACAGAAGATTTTAATTGCATCTCTTGGAAACGCATAGTTTTAATTCTTCATAGTCACGTATGTTTAAGGACCTGGAGGAGTAAATGTAAGGAGATTCAGAACCTAATAATTGTCAAAAATTTTTTAACAGTTTTCTAATGTTTTCCCCAACATCATTATAAAGCTTCATTAACGATGATTCGTTCAATGTAAACTATATGTCAGGCATTGTGTTAGGAGGTTTAGAAAACATCATCTTATTTAGTTGCTACCATTCCGTGAAATGAACACAATTATCACCTTTCTCCCATAGATGATAAAAGTAAACTTTTTTTTTTTGAGTTGGAGTCTCACTCTGTCGCCCAGACTGGAGTGCAGTGGCTGCTCCCGGCCACTGCAGCCTCGACCTGCTGGGCTCCGGCGATCCTTCTGCCTCAGCCTTCCAAGTAGCTGGAACTACAGGCGCGCACTACCACGCCCGGCTCATTTTTGGATTTATTGTAGAGATGAGGGCTCGCCAAGTTGCCTAGGCGGGTCTCGAACCCGCGGGCTCAGGCAATCCACTCACCTCAGCCTCCCAAAGGCGCGGGATTACAGGCTGAGCCACCAAGCCCGGCTTCTTTATCTTTCAATAACTTGACATTGATTTGTTTGATTTTGTTTTTGAGTTGGAGTCTCACTCTGTCACCCGTGCTGGAGTGTAGTGGCACCATCAGATCATGGCTCAATACAGCCTCAACCTCCTGGTTCGGGTGATCCTCCTTCCTCAGCCTCCTGAGTAGCTGGGTCTACAGGTACACACCACCAAGCCTGGCTAATTTTTTAAATTTTTTTGTAGAGATGAGGTCATAAACTCCTGGGTCCAAGCAACCCTCCCACCTCAGCCTCCCAAAATGCTGGGATTATAGGCATAAACTGCTCCCAGCCTCCTTAAAACTGATTAAAGGAGTAGAGATTTTTTTTTTTAATGTCTTTAAAATTTTACCCACTTTCTTAATGATGAGACCCAATTTGGGCTTGTCTGACATTTTCTCATGATTAGATTAAGGTTATGCATTTTGGGCATGAGTATTTCAGCAGTGATGTGCCCTTCTCGATATACCTATCAGAGGGTACATGATATCAACATTTTGTGTACTACAAAGCAGAAACATACATTCCTGCATTATCTTTTTTGTTCAATTGTGTGATCTTATTAACAAGTTATTATTCAGCATCACAGATCTGAGAAATATTAAACAGTTCAAAATATACCACATTGTCATTTAACAGAAATCACATTGGCTTCTCACTACTTATTCTACCTATTCTATTAATTAGAATATGCTTTAAGTCCTTAACTCAAATTAGCACTGGGTGTGTGTATTTGCAGAAAAATGCTGGTAAATGCTTAATAACCTGCTCTCTGGGAAAGAAAAATCCCTGACCTGTAGTGTGTGTTGGTTTTGTGGTGTGAATACTCCCGCCACGGCCCATTTCAAGCTCCTAACATTATGTCATTACACTCAGAGTTAGGTGGAGATGTGCACAAAATCATCTCTCAGGAGTTAGGGTAAGCCAGCCTCCAACACGTTGCTGAAATAATTATATATATATAATATAATATATAATATGTATGTTTCCTTTGGTGTATATATGTTTCCTATATAGCATTTTCTTGAGTTTAGGGATTCAGTTAATAGAACCAAAGGAAGCATACATATAAGCAAGTCAAAATTTTAAAATACTCAAGAGTAGAATTTCCTTCAAAGACAAATACAGTGATTTCTAGAAGTTCATAATTAAGAATGAGGATAAGCCGGGCTCGGTGGCTCAGCCTATAATCCTGCGCCTTTGGGAGGCTGAGGTGAGTGGATTGCCTGAGTCCGCGGGTTCGAGACCCGCCTGGGCAGTGAGACTTCATCTTTACAATAAATCAGAAAATCAGCCAGGCGTGGTAGCGCATGCCTGTAATTCCAGCTACTTGGAAGGCTGAGGCAGAAGGATCGCTGGAGCCCAGCAGGTCGAGGCTGCAGTAGCCGGGAGTGGCTGCACTTCAACCTGGGTGACAGAGTGAGACTCCAACTCAAAAAAAAAAAAAAAAAAAAAGAATGAGGATAAAATTTTTTAACGCCCATTTGCCTTAAGTATTTAAATAGTGAAGTTATGTGATTCAAATTCTTAAAAAATATAATTTTAAGCTGCCCAATGTTATTGAAAGTAACTTCAAAAACATGGGAATGAGACCATTGTTGAACAAGAGACGACAACCATACTCTGTCTTACCTCAGTTAATTTTGATGGAAGAACATTTCCTTAATTCCTCATTCACTAGGAAACCATCAGATTGCAAACCAGTTTACAAATATACACCTACCTTCATTACTGCTCATTTTACTAATGAGGTTACAGCTGCTCATTGTAGTCGCCATTAGCAGGAGACTCACACATGCTTATTTTAACTGAAAAGTTTATTTTTGAACATATTTCACAGTGCGCGTTCAGCTTAAAACACTTTCTCACAATTTACTTTTCATATATTACCCATTAAGAAAAAACATACACTCTTATATTGGAGGACTATTTTCAGGTATTTGACCTGCTAATCAAATATGAAACATATTTTTAAATGCTGGCAGGTAATATTATCATCTCATATTCTTCCTATACAGATCCCAATATCCATATGAATAAATCAGTTCTGACTGTGTGTGGTGGCTCACACCTGTAATCCCAGCACTTTGGGAGGCTTGAGCCCAGGAGTTTGAAACCAGCCTGGGCAACAAAACAAGACCTCGTTTCTAAAAAAATTAAAAAATTTGCTGGGTGTGGTGGTGCATGCCTATAGTCTCAGCACTTAGAGGCTGAGGTGGGAGGATTGCCTGGGTCCAGAAGACTATAGTGAGTCATGAGCTTGTCATCACACTCCGGCCGGGGCAACAGAGACCCCCCAACTCAAATGCATAAATAAACATAAATCAATAAAATTGATTCCACATTGTAGTTTTAAAATGTCATTATCTCAATGTTAATTTAAAAATGATAATATTTCGTGCACACAGTGATGGACAGAATGACCTCACAAAGATGTTGACGTCCTAATCCCCAAAACCCACATAGAAAAAGGACTTTGTGTATATAATTAATGATCTTGAGAAAAAAGTATTATCCTGGCTTATGCATGGGCCACTTATAACCACAGTGTCCTTGTAAATTAGAGGCAGGCGGGTTAGAGTCAGATAAAGTATGTGACCATAGAAACAGAGGTTAGAGTGATTAACTATGAACCAAGGAATGTAGGCACCTCTGGAAGGTTAGACAAGACAAGGAATGAATTCTTTCCTAGAGCTTCCAGAGGGACATGGCTATTTTGACACCTTAATTTTAGCTCCATAAGACCCATTTCAGGTTTTTGACCTCCTAAACTGTAAGGTAATAAATGTATGCTGTTTAAAGCCAAATCTGTGGTAAGCAAGTATAGCATCAGTAGGAAACTAATATATACAAGAAAACCTACACGTTTATTGGGATTAACTTTATGCCCCTATTGTTTGATTCATTTTATCTTCCACCTGTGTCATCTTTTTCACCTTACTCACTCAACAGCTAAGATAATTCAGAAAAAAAAGTACCATGTATTTATAACTTTTGTGTTCAAAGTGGAGCTGAGGATTACTGCATATATCTAAAATAAATATTTCATCTACAAGTATAATAAAGTATATTTTCAAAATATTTGAAGCCATTATTTTAATGAGGAAGAAGGCCTTAGAAAAATAAAAGGTTTTTTTCACACAATGAAAAATTTTCATGTCAAAATGTACAAGCATTTAAGATGTTTTTGCTCTGAAACAAAATTCTTGCTACTTTGTGATTTATTTATATGGATGCAGCCAGAAGCTAATGCCATATAGAAAGAAGGTGCTTTGGTGTGCTGTTCCTGCTGGAAATCTCTTAGCTGACACGATCTTTATGAAACAGTAAAAATTAATGGAAAAATTATAACCCTAAAGTACTATAAGATTTTGAAGTGCCCTTTGGGTTAAAGTTTAAATTCTCTCATGATGTTAAGTGTGTTTTTTCCAGGTTTGAAATCTTGGAAATTGGAAATCAGAAAATAAAATTAATAGGAATGTTCTTTTCTCTCTTCATATCAGATCAAATAGAGTATGATAGAATATATATTTTTTTCTGTGTTAAGGATTAAAACTTAATTTTCACTTTAGATAGTACAAGTGTGATCTAACATTAAGGTAAGCATGCTAGAATATAAATAATCATAAGCTAGCAATAAGACCTGGGTTCAAGGCCCAGATCAGTAGATGACTTTGGAAAGTCATTTCATATTCCCAGTTTCATTCCATTTCTAGCATTACGTGCCTTAGCTACCTTGCAGAAAATAAATGAGATATAATAATTGTAAAAGTATACTGGAGACTGTAAATTACTATTCAAATAAAAGATATAACTAAGGAAGAATTCTGAAATATTCCATAGAATCATAATACCTGGAAGTAAAATGTCCCCAAAAGGGATTATTTTATGTTTTCCATTTGGAATTATACAAGTGTGTGTGTGTATTCGTGTGTCCCAGGCTGCTCATCACTGGCTAACAAATCTCAGAAGACATACAGATTTCCACAATAACTATAGGTATTAAATTTTGGATAAATAATTTATGCCGATTTTTTCAAAGTCAAGAGGTAATAGAGATTTACTTATTTCATTGTTGACATCTAGAAATTAAAAAAAAATAAACAAAATTAGTGTAAGCCTCTAAAGGGTTTGTTATGCTTAGAGTTGAGGTTCAGGTTGATCTCTTTAATATTGCAACAACCTCACACATCATTAATCACTTAGAAGTGGCTCCAGGCCATGGTAAATGAATGGTCTAATAAATCAGATGCAATGTTTGCTCTTTCCAAATTATTGCCAATAAGTAAAGTAAGGAGGTGATAATTCAATAAGTAATGTTTATAAACTGGATCTGTATTTTTAAATTTTAATTAAGTATATAAGGAGGAGGAAAGTTAACCAGCATAACACATACAATAATAGGCACATGCACTAAGACAGTAACAATTATGATAAAAGATGTGTTCGTTAAAAACATCTCACAATTATCATTACGTATGAATTGCTCTATAGTTGGAAATATTGTTTTTGGTTGTCATGACTGTATGTACATAATGAAAAAATGGGTCTCAAAGTCTTTTTCATACTTATGGGCGGGGAAATAGTGGGGTGGGGGTAGATGGAGACCATGAAGACAGAACTTGAGAAAAACGGACTGCAGTAGGGGCAATGAACACTTAGAAAAATAACAGGAAATGAAACACAAGAAAAAAGGTATAGAAAATGAGGGCATGGGGCAAAAGTTTGAGAGGAAAGAAGGAATTATAGTCAATGCAACCTGTTTCGGCAGTGAAAGAGAGTATAAGGCCAAGGCTCTTAGGAAATAACCAGATGCAGAACATATCTAGGAGTACTATGCTTTGGTACCAGCAAATACACCAAGATGTAGACTGAACTGGAGAAAGTTACAGTGAGTTTCTCAACATGAAGCACAGCCTACATTCTTAGGAACCCAGTCCCCTGGTACTGAAGACTATAGGAAAAACTGGGCAAAGATGGGAGAACACAGTACAATGAAAAGCAAGCATTAGCATTGCCCCTAAAAACCATCTGATATTCAAGAAAAAAGGAAAGCTTCTCATAAAATAAAGTCCAAGGAGTCTTGGGCAGGCTTGGATAAGAATAGACTGAAGAAAAGAGAAACAAAAGGAAATCACAAGACAGAAGACTGAGATGACACCAACAATGTTGACATTCTTCAACTTGCATTAGAACAGTGAGGTAAGATGGAATTTGTGCACTAATTTAGAACAAAAGATAGAATTCAAATTTTAATTTTGATCTCGAAGTGATTGGCATGGCTTGTTGACAGAAGCATTGGTTTTGGAGTAAAAAAAATCCTCATTTAAATCTTAGCCCAATTATGTCAAGCAAAGTAAGATCCTTGATAACACAGGTTGTTGAAAGGCTGAGATTTTATTGGTTTATTTGTCTGTAAAAATGAGGATATTAATAGTTCCTGTCTCAGTATTGTTGTGATATTAAAAGAGAAAATCTACATAAAAGTTGTAATATTTATACTGATGGTAAGGCTAGCTATACCACTATCCACGTTAATTACAGAGATTGAAAGAAAAGCCCCGGATCTCTGTATGCATACCTTAGTTACCTAATCTGAAAAAGGAGAATAATGATAATACATTTATGATCTGGAGCAAGGCCTCAATGAGATCATTTATGCAAAGTTCCTGGCATACCATAGACTCACAGTATGTAATAGCTACTATTATTTGCAAATGCACTGGTTTCAAAATAATCCAAGTTCCAATTTGTCCAGATGACAAAATGTATTTAGAGTTTCTGATATACATTTTTAGTTTGTAGACTCAGAACATCTTATATCAAGGGCAAGGAATTCTACACAGATTGATTGTGATATTTATACTCTTAGGAGAAGCAGTGAAGATAAGCAGTTTCTGAAAGTCACTAGATTATCAAAATTCTATTTATTTATTAAATTAGCTTGAAACCTGCCTCCAATTTTTCAAATTTCATCCAAGCCTTCTTAGCCATTATCATGTCTTCTGCTAGTAAAAATATATAAAGAGTTGCCTCTGAGAAATACTTTTTAAAAAAATATACTAAGACTTGTTCTCTGGAAGACAAACAATTATAGTAAATTTATTTTTAAAAACTTTGCCTAATTTTCCTTTAACATCACGTTGTTCTTTTATAAGCTACACAGCTTCTAGCGCCATGCTGGGTGCATAGAAACCAGGAAGGAAGTAATTACTCATGCGGGTCCTTAGAAGCATTAGACTAAGTTTTCTTCACAATATTTTCTATTTGTTACATCAAAGACCCATATCAACCGTGTTTCTATAAACAGAATTATAGTTGATGCTTAACTGGAAGTAATAGTATTATAGCTGATTTCCAGATTAAACACACACACACACACACACACACACACACACACAAATGTAAAATGGCTATAAATAGTGTGCAATACAACCCAGTCTTCATTATTGGGGATTCATATTGCTGTCATTATACATGTCGTTTTTCAGCACATGTGTCTTACCAAACAGAATCATTTTGAAATGCCAGTTTTTGTGAAAAACTTTATCTATTTGTCCACATGGTATTTGGACAAGAGAAGAAGTTTTTCTCTTTGGGTTCATTTTCAGGTTGTTAGCCTAACCTAAAATAAAGCTTCCTTCAAAGTCTGCCTGAATGTTTAGTTAAAACAGAGAAGGGACAGCTGAGTGTTGAGTGGTAGTGTTACACTGAGTGAAGACACGACTGTAAATAACTCTGCAGTTTGGAAATGAATGATGCTTTTGACAGAGACAATGATGTCGTATTGACAACATTGATGTCAAACGCAGAGTGAAAATATAAGATTGACTACCAGCAGTTTCCACCAGTGATCACTTGAAATAGCTTTGCTGAGATAAAGGAACAGTAGTAATAAATGTGTTCCTCTCACTCTTCTACTCATACTCTTCTTCCTTCAGAGCTGGCTTGGTCCAGGTCCATGATGGGAGAAAGACTATAATGTTCACACTTCATCAAAGGAAGATCAAACACTCTTAGCTGTTTCTTTTAAAGTTAGTCATATCCAGGGTAGCATTAGTCAATTTTCTTCCCTCAAACAAGGGAAACCAAAAATTTAAATATATATATATATAAAGGAGGAATTCAAGTCCTGAACTTCTATAGAAGTAATTACAATTTCCAAGTTATACCTAACATATCTGAAACAAGGTCTTTGCAATAAAAACCTCATATAGAGCACTTACCAGCCTTCAAAGTCACTGTTCATATGATTGTCAAATTCTGGCTTATACTGTGGTGGAAAATATTCTGCAAGGTAAGTTTTCCAGTTTGAAAAAATGTCCTGTATTGGAGAGTCTTGATAAGTAAATAGTATTTTCCATATTAGTCTCTCCATTACAATCATTTGTTACATTATTGAGGCTCTTTGACAAGTATTTTTATTGTACAGAAATTATGTTATTTTCAATATGGACTTAAAATGCTTGCCTTCTTTAATATTCATATTTAAACATGTAAAATGATTTTAATATTTATTAAAACCAGGGCCCAGCATAAAAATTAGCAGGCCATATTTACATTCTGAAGTTAGACAAATAACAGTCTATGTGTAAGATCTGTGAGTCACTGAATCTAGAGCTGGTCAGAAGATTTGTGGAGGAATTCCTGAGGACATAGAATGCCTGTATAGAACCAGCCTGTAATCCCGCGCCTTTGGGAGGCTGAGGTGAGTGGATTGCCTGAGCCCGCGGGTTCGAGACTCGCCTGGGCAACTTGGCGAGACCTCATCTCTACCATAAATCAAGAA
>NW_007246517.1:315092-344230 GCF_000164805.1 Carlito syrichta
GACCGAGTGAGACTCAACTCAAAAAAAAAAAAAAAAAGAAAAGAAAACATTCAGCCTCTTATTTTCACGAGTTGCAATGAGATATATATCTTGGCATAGAGCAGTGTTACATACACCATTTTATTAATCCTACCTTTCATGTTGCTGCGTAGCAGTGATAGGGTCATCTATAGAGGGCATGCTTCTTACAATATGACTTTACTATTTGGGGTGGGGAGATGGAGTAGGGATTTGTTTTGAAAACCAAATGATGTGAACTTTCTATAAAAGGAAATCTGATATTCACATGCATGGTAAAGAAAGTATCCAGTATATGATGCTAGAACCAAATTATTTAAAGCAAATACTATTATTCTGTTCAATAAGCAGTTTCTAAAGGCTTAAAATTTAGTAAGGGATTTGTGAGTTCACTGTCACAATCATCTGCATAAATATACTTCATGAAGTGAAAAATAAAACTCATTAAAAGGAAGAAACCTAATAAAACCCACATTTTTTAAAAGAAAAGACATCTTTTAGCTATAGAACTATACCGTAGCTGATACTTTATTTCATTTAAAAAGTTTTGAAATATAATTTAATAATTCATCTCTGAACGTGTATTTTTTTTTTTTTTTTTGAGTTGGAGTCTCACTCTGTCGCCCATACTGGAGTGCAGTGGCCACTCCTGGCCACCGCAGCCTCGACCTGCTGGGCTCTGGCCATCCCTCCGCCTCAGCCTTCCGGGCGCTACCACGCCCAGCTGATTTTTTGATTTATTGTAGAGATGAAGTCTCACTGTCCAGGCGGGTCTCGAACCCGCGGGCTCAGGCAATTCACTCACCTCAGCCTCCCAAAGGCGCAGGATTACAGGCTGAGCCACCGAGCCCGGCTATTTTTATTTTATTTTATTTTTTGCTATGGCTTCTTAATCTCTTTCCAACATGAGACTGATGAGGTATAGAAGATAGTTCTTAGTGTAAAAATTACTTAAATTATTATTATAGACCTGGTTTTTAAAATTTTTATTCTAAAGTAGTATCTGTTCGCTAAATTTGTATAAGTCACTAGTAAAATGACAAATATTTTTACCATAGACCTGTCTGATCTTGCAGAAACATGAAGACCATTCATTACTGTGAACTATAGAACTTTACCTCAGCTCCCTGGGCCTCAGCCTTCTCTTTAAGATTACAAAACTAGCTCATGGCCAAGACTCTTCTGGCCCTAAAATTTCACCCTTCATTAGAGAGAGAATAATTAGCTATATATTTTTTATATGAATACTTTTCTGTTCTAAGTTTTTCAAAATTATTTTATTTGTTTACTTAACTTACTGTTTTTCAAGAGCTAGTAGAGTTCTCTTTCTTTTCAAGGTACTTAAAAAATATTGCCTCTGTGGAGTTTGCCTCTCTTTAAAATTGAGTTTAGATGACTTTGCTCATTTTCTCAAAGTTTTAGAAAATATTATGTGTGTCTCCTATGTTGACGTTGTCTATCAACATCTTCATTGCACTTCAGTAGGTCAGAGTGATAAAAGGTTTTGTATTTATTTAGATTTAGAAAATGAGTGCATTATTAATAAAAGGCCTTGACTTGTATTTCTCTCTCCTCTGTTCTCCATTCTTTCAACAGTACTAGAGGACACCTCCAGTGTGGTTCAGCACTGTACTAGGAGTGGTAAATATGACTAAATGGAGAATATTTATTTTTGTCTTCATGGAGCCTACTGTATTAACAAATAAATGTTCAAATAGGTTTACAGCTACATTAATTATAAGTTATAATTATATTTTATATATATGAACGGTAGCATTATAGATTATGTTAATACATAATATGCAATTAGATTTATAATTATATATTAATAAATAATTAACATATACTTTTACTATGTATAAAAAGAATTATGTATTATATATATTTATCTTATATATATAAAATTTTCTATATATGAAAGAGAGAAGATACCAAACAAGGTCCCAGTAGAAATAATATATATTAAGGAACCAAGAAAAGTCTGCTTTAGAAGGTGGCTGCCAGGGAATTCATGATGAAAGGTTAGGAGTGGGCTGGAAGGAGATTTCATGGTGGGTGCATTGTATTCAGGGCTGGTGGAAGGTGCAAGGACCCTGAACCAGAAAATGGTTGGAACTTTCAGGAAGGTTAAGTGTAATTAACATGAGATGAGTTTGGAGCAGTTCTTATAGAAATCTTGTATTTTATTTTAAGGGTAGGTTGACCGTTTAGTTTATTGTCAAAGTGGGACACCTTGGAGAATGAAAGTGAACTCTGCTAATAATTAAACTCCAACAATAGGCATAAATTGGGACTTGTCCCAAGTAAACCAACACAAATTGCTACCTTCTCAGAGTATATGAAGACGATTAAATACTTTAATCAGGAGAGTCATAAAATATGATTTATATTTTTGAAATATTATCCTGGGTACTGTGTGCAGAGTGGATTGAGAGAGAACAAAAATGGAAACAGACTCTTGCAATAGTCTAGATGAGGAATGAGATGAAAAAAAACAGACAAATTGGAAATATGATTTAGATGTAGAATTGATAGTACTTGGTGATGAATTCGATGTAAGAAGGAAGAAGCAGCAAAATGATTCCCAGGTTTCTATTTGTGGAACTAAGTGACTAGAAGTGCCATTTATTAAAATATGGAAAATTAAATAAGAAGCAGATTTGGGACAGGATTGGGGAACGTCCAGGAGATTAGTTTGGGGATCCTAAAAAATGAGATGCCTGACAGACCTTCAAAGGGAGATGACAAGTAGAAAGTTTAGTTGTACCTTGAATAGCAATCTATGTGATAGATAAACGTTTAGGGGTTGTAAACATTTATATCCCATTTAAAGCATGAGAACGTCGGGGATATTAAAGTGATTAAAAAAATAGATGACCCAGCTCTGAATCCTGAGGACCACAAAAACTGACAGATAAAAAAGAAAGAAACAAGAAAGTCTTTGGGGGCATTATGGAGATGCAGTTTATACACTTCTCAGAAGACCACAGAGGAATTACTCTCCTTATCCCACTTGTCTACCACTTTGACCTTCATAACACACTTCTATTGCTTTTTCTTCCTTGCCTTTGTCACTCTCCCAAGTCCCTAACACCTGTCCCTGGGAATCACCTCACACATCAACTACTTACACACAAACCGTTATCTAAGATTCTGTTTTGGACCCAAGAAGGAAGAATCAAAGGTATAGAAGCATAATCAGGAGAGTGTGTTGTTGCAGAAGCAAAGAGGCAGTCTCAAGAAGGAAGGAGTGGGACATAATTCTGGATACTGCTGACAGGTTAAGTACAATAAAAACCGGTAAGGTGATATAGAAATCACTGGTGACCCGAGAAAGAGCTGGCATATTGGGTATGCAGGCAAGAGTGTTCCGGAAAATGATGAAGTTGAGAATGGTTTTAAGAGAAGTTAGATGCCAATTGGAGGGAGATGTGGAGTCAAGGGAAAGTTTTGTCCTTATTTCCATTTTTAAAAAATGTGTGCAATATCAAAGTGTCTATGAATGTTGGTGGGAATGATTTTCTAGAGAGGTGCAAGAAGTAGGGAAGGTGATTTTTTAAAAGTTACCTGAATTACTGAGAAAGAATTTTGAAAGAAGGGACGACTTCCTTCTTTGTAATAAGGGGGAAGAATAAGACGACTTGGTGACCACAGATGTAGATCTGGTAATAAGAAGATAAGGGTGTATCTATTATGTGGTTTCTATGTTCTCAGTGAACCGTGAGGTCTAGGTTATCCGGTGAGAGAAAAAGAGGGTAGACGGTTTGAAATACATGAAGAAGGTAGTACAGAGGTACTGTAGTGGTGAGTAGGAGATCACTTTGGTCTTTCAGTGTTAAATTATCATTTGAGGCTGGTGATTATTAATTAGCTATAATCCCAATCTGCTCTGTGGTAACATTTTTGTCCCGCAGAGCTCAGTTCCATGGATGTTGGTCCAAAGAAAACACACTGTTGGATTCATCACTGTAGTCTGCAAGGTGGACGTAATGGAAGAAGAAAGGGTCTAGGGAATTGAGGGCATTTACAAAAGAGTTGTTATAAATAGAGGCTGTGGAATATGATCTATTGGAGGATGGCAGTGAATTCCTGAGAGGCTTGGTAGATAGAAATGAAGTGATAAGGGTAACAGATTGCTCTTCTCTGGGAGGTCAAAGGATTGTTACAATGAGAGTGCTCCAGAAGGAAACAAAGATGACAAGAAAGTAGGATCTCTGAAAGAGTGATTTTGCTTGTGGTATAGTTTTTGGTGATTAACTATTGGGTATTTCATTTCTCTAAATTTCCACATACTTGAGTCTATGCTGTGATGGGGCTATGCAGAGATAACATGCATTTTATGTCCTTGTCTTTTTCCTGTTGTCAAAGGCACTCCTTTTAAATGGGCTTGAGTTGCCAGTGTGGGTACTACAATTCTGGGAGCTATACATGCCTCTCTCTGCATTATCATGGGACTTCAGGGACATATACCTTGCAGAAATCCTGATCATGGAAAAAATACCACTGTTGTCTCATGAGAATTTACAATGTTTAATTCTGGAGGCATATTACGTTCTCTATATACTAAGCTATTGACAGGTATGTAACTATGTCATTTCCCCCCTCCCTTCTGGGCCTTCCTATGTGACTGTGACTGAAATAACATTCTTCTATTATCTTTCATTTTTCCTTCAAAGGAATATTCAGACATTATCAAGTTTAATATCCAACTTGACCATTTCCTCTCATTTTTGTTAGTTCATTCACCCTCTGGGGCCAAATGAAATTTTAGACTTTATTTTTTGTTGCTCTCTATTATAATAATTTATTTCCATGACTTCTCTTTATTTGACTGTGATTTTTTGAAGGAAGTGAACATGTTTATTCATCTTTGTATTCTAAATGCCAGCCCCATTCCTGGCATATTTTAGGCGTTAAGCAAATATTTGCTTAAACATTTAAGAAATGAACTGGTGGATTCCATTTACCTTTTTATAAATCATGCAGCCAACACTAGCAGCCATTATGCTATTAAATGGTATAAGAAATTATAAGCTTGTTTATGGAATCTTACATTGTTGACTGTCAGGAAAAAAAAAAAACTATTACCAAACACATTTTATAATAAAGTAGGTATATAATCTGACATTATAACTCCTGAGATGTTGGGGACTGAGAGTGGTTTAGGAGGTAGAGAGAAAGGAGAAGTGATGCTGCGCTTCCAATTTATGAGAGGAACGAGGAACAGAGATTAAAACACAGAATGGCAATCAGATTAAAAGGGCTGATGAGATCCTAAATACATCCCTCGGGCCACAGGAGAGCAAGGGGGAGCAATCTTGGAAGAACTACAAGCCATTGAGGGGAGGGGAAAAGTAGGCTTCCTACCACTAAAATAATAAGAGATAAAATGAAACCCACTTATCTGATTTGAGAATTTTATCTGGACATAGAAACCTTCAAATTATTTATTTATACATGGTGATATCAAGCACTATCTACTGCCACTCCAAAGGGAACTCTTAAATAATCAAATAAAATGTTAAGGTTTCCTACCCGAGCTATTCAGAAGAAAAAAAAAAGACACAAAGGTTTTGAGATACTCTTTTTCTCCAATAGCATATTTTAAAGTGGAATAACAAGAGTGATTAGTTGTTTTATTTCATTTAATTATAGGAAATTCTCACGTTTTACTGAGCATATTTATTTACATCAAATCTATATATTTTTGGTTTTATGCAAGCCTAAATGCAAAGACTTCTTTTTATTTTTTTATGTTGTTGGAAATAAAATATTTGTTAAATGAGAAAATCCTTCAAATAAGTCAGTTTTCACTCAAAGGCAGCATTTACATGTTTATATGTTCATATTTATAATTTACAATAATACCTCATTTTAAATTATTTTAACCACTTATGTTTTGCTTTCATTTTAGAAGCTTACATAAGTTGCTTTTAATAATACCAGCATTTCACTAACACCAGCTTTATTTTGACTTTAAAAATACATTTGCCTTTTAACATAGTAGCTCAAACTATGAAATCTGTTAACAGATTTAGGGTAATCATGGGGTAACTGATGCCTATTTTCCCACATAGGGAAACCAAGGGAGATTACTGGACTCATCAGAGGCCCCTGCCAAAACTTGTAAAGTAAATAACTAAATGTCGTTTTACAAGAAACAAAGGCAAATTAATGATACACATTAATAAAAGCATATATAAAATTAATGATACAGATTTGGGCTCCCTGGTGCCCAAATAAGTAGATTTAGAATTCTGTGCCTTTGTTTCCCAACTTTAGGAGAATCTAGGTGTAATAAAAAAGGATGGGGTATCTATGCAGTGTGACAATTAAGTTTGCGAACTCATTCTAGACTAAGTGCTACATACCTCATTGTTGACTATCACTACAGGTACCTTTGAAGTACTTCCCTTGGGAAGCTATGCACTGATGTCAGTGCCTAGTCCATCAGTCAAATCAATTTTGGAACACTTTTTCTGGAATGCCCATCAGAGCTGTTGTCATATTACACTTGATGTCCTGAACGTCATTACGGTGTCTTCCTTTCAATATTTCCTTTATCTTTGGGTAAAGAAAAAAGTCACTGGGGGCCATATCAGGTGAGTAGGGATGGTGTTCCAAAACAGTTACTTGTTTACTGACTAAAACTCCCTCACAGACAGTACTGTGTGAACTGCTGCATTTTTGTGATGCAAGAGCTCTTTCAGGAGCAATTTTGCGCATACCTCGCTCATGCCAAGATTTTCAGTTGAGATTTTCCTGTTTCTCTATTGATGTTTATTAGGTCTGCTATGCTTCTCAAAGTCAGCCGACAATTTTGACACAAAATTTGACAAAGTTTTGTAACGTTTTCATCAGTTCTGCTTGTTACTGGCCATCCTGACCTCTCTTCATCAGTGATGCTTTCTCTCCTTCTCCAAAAAATGTTTAATCCATTTGTACATGGCCATTTTCTTCGTGGCATTATCCTCATAAACTTGGACTAACATGTCCCTGATTTCACTTCCACAGTTGCCATGTTTAACACGACATTTAATGTTTGTTCATTGCTCTGATTCAAGCTCCAACATTCTTGTGACGGCACGCAAAAACATGCAACACCAATAATGAATGCCACTCAGCAAGACAATGCCACATGTCGACATGAACACAGCTGTGAGACACTGATATACCAAGGTTATGAAACCTTAGTGAGTCGTTTGTTCATTGCTGCCATGGTGGAAAGTTCACGATCTTAATTGTCAGACTGCGTATGTGGTGTCAGAATCTCAAAGCAGAATCTCTTAAACCTTAAGTTTAAATAGGGAACAAAAGAGGAAATAATAAAAGAAACAGACTAAAGGAAATGAGAAATAGGACAATGGGGGGATTTTTTTTTTTTAATAAAAAGGAAGGCTGGAAGAGAAAAAGCTATACGTGGTTAGGATTTCCAAGGTTCTAGCAATCACCTCTGCAACCCAGCCCCATTATAAGCAAAAGACAAATAAAGAATCTACTGCTGACAATTAAATAAGTAGGTCTTGAGTATCACAGAATAATGATAATATCTATTTATATAGATAGAGCCCAAGAGTTGAAAGTTACATGAGATGGGAACTGACAAACAATTGCCAAATATTCCAGGCTGAGAGACAGACAGTAAACCTCAGATTTGGGTCTATACATTGGAGAAGAAAAGAAAGAAAAAGCAAAATCAAATAGCTTATATAGTCTCTCCTGATTCCCATATTTCTAAGCAGAGCAATGGTCAATATCCTAATTTCAAGTTGTCACTTTTAGATTATTGATTTTCTATATTTATTTGGAAATTTTTGTTCTTTGACTGCCATTCCATTAGATTACACTGCTGCCACTTCGTCAATGCTGTTTTCTCCCAATCACCAGAGTACTAGCTTGCATTCATTGAAGAATTAAGCAGTTCTCTCTGTATTTCCTGTTAATCATCCTGGATGATTTCCACATTTTTGTGGGTAACACATCCAGGACCCTTTCTTAACTTTTAGACAATGGTCTTCTGCTTTCCTCCTCTTCAGTCACTCAGTTCATGGCTAGAAGTAGCGTTCAACCAGTCAAATTGCACTTACTACCTGGATGCTCCCTCCCTCTCTACAGCCCTGCACTCCCATGGGATCCATCCAGTGTCCCCCATAGTACAGCAACTATAGGATTGACTTCTTGTCCTGTGTAAAGGAGCATAAGGATTACCAGGACTTTGTGCCAGTGCTGAGGTAACAGTGCTTGAGCCATTCACATGGGCTGCTAAATGTTTTGAATGTCAGTCCTGTACATGGGCACGCATGCACACAATTTTACCAATACCTGAGATGACTTCACCTTGGAAATTACATGCCCCTAATTTATACTCTAATCTCCCTACTCTGTTTTACTATTTTTCTTATTCCTTTGCTCCTTTTTTCCTGTTCTTCTACCTCATAGAGCCCCACACACCTTGGAGCAGTTTTTTGCCTGACTATCAGTTTCTCTTTGCCTTCACTTTCTTCCCTCCTAAATCTGGGCCCATTATTTTAACCTCATTCTCTCCAACACCAACTCCTCTTCTATTGCCTTGCCCTTCTACCACATCTGCTCTCTAAAATTTAAACTCAACGAAACCCAAAATTCATCTTCTTTGATCTTGCAACCACCCAAGCTTTGGAGAAAGCTAGAGAAAAATCAAGTAAGCATACCAGATTGTTATAAGCTTCATTGTTGACTGGTGACTTTTACAAGTTGTTGGCCAAACTCCCTTGCCCCTTATTCCTTACTCCAAATTCTCAGCTCTCACCTCTAGGACCCAACTCACCTCCCAGTACAGCCCCTTCACTTTTACCAGAGATTGTACTCCAATTTTACAAAGAAACTTGATATTCTCTGGCAGAAATATGCTTGCCTTCATATACTGCCATATCAGGCATATGGAAGGCTGACCACTTTTTTATGCCCTTCCCTGCCAAGCCAAAGGAGCAGTTTCCCTCCATTGTCCAAGGTAAGGTCTCATTCATATATATATGTATATATATTTCTGTTTTATCCTTTTCCATCTCCTCTCAGACTGTCCTCCATCTATGATTTTGTCACTCTCCTCTCCATTGGGTTATTTCTCTAAGTTTGAACACGTGCTCATGCCCATCCCTCATTGAAAAAGGAAACCCAGTCTTTTACTACTTGATGACTCTTCTTACTACCACATAGTTTCTGCCGTTTCACGGTCATTTGCGTTATTCCCTTAGGTTTCCATTCATTCTTTTACCTTCTGAGAAGAGTCTAATCTTGCTGGTTAATGTCACCGATGTCTTCTCGTTTGTCAAATACAATGGGAATTTTTTTTTTTACTTTTATTTTACCTAGATTTTCTGAAGAATATAGCAGTGTTAACAACTTCCTTTGTCTTAAGCTGTTTTACACATTTGATCTACAGTATTTCTGCTTTTCTTTCTTTCTGACCACTCCCCACCTTCTTGAGTTCCTCTATCAAAGTGTTTGTATTCCCCTGGATTCAACTAGTCCTTGTTTCTTCAAATGCTTCTCTCTCTTTGGATGATTTTATCTGTAATAAAATTTTAATATTCATCCATGTGACATTTTCATCTGTCTATGGACTTTCCAGCTAAGTAATGATGATGATGTTAAAATGAATAACAACCATTAATATTATTAACATTTAATAAGCATCTCCTTTCAGGTACTATACTAAGATTTTTTTTTTCTTCCTTATATTAACTGAACTACTCATCAAATTCTTGATTTTCCCATTGTTTTTACATATCAATGGGGGAGCACATTGCTTATGTCACACAGAAACTAAGTGGCAGAGTTCGGCTTCAAATCCAGCGTATCTGATTTGCAAGCTCATACTTACAACCAGTTGATTAAACCTTACGTAACCAAAATCTAACTCATATCCCTCAACTTGTTCATCTTCCTATATAATCTGTTTTAACTAACATAGAATTATTTATGGCAAAACCCAAAACAGAAAACTTCAAGTCATTCTAGATTCTTTTCTTCTCTAAGAGGAGAAACAATCAAGTCCTACTAAATTTCTGTATCTCTTCCCTTTTATTCTGATCCCATGGCTACTTTCTTAGCTCAGTGGTCTCATTATTTCTCCCCTGTCCCATTGAAAAAAAAACTCTCTATTGGTTTATGTACCTCCTTCTAGTCTTGGTGCCTTCCAATTTACCCTCCTGGAGCCCTTTATCTTATCCCATGTATCTGATTACATCACTCCTCTGATAAATCCTTAATGACATCTCATATCCTGTAGTAATGTTTCTCAAAGTGAGTTTTGTGTATCACCTTCCATCAAAATCACCTAGAAAGTTTGTTAGAAAGTAGATTCTCAGGAACCACACCAGGAATTCTGAATTAGAAATGGTGGTGGCAGGACCTAGACTCTGTATTGTTAACAGGTGTCCTATGTGATTCTTTTTCACACTCAAATTTGAGGGCTTCTGGTCTCTAGAATAAGTGCAAACACTTCAGAATTGCTGATAAGCACCATTCGATTGACTGGCTTATCTCCTTCTTTTCCTCAGTTCTTTCTACGTCCCCATCTACACTCGTTCTCCAATCACAAAATATTATTGCAGGACTCCCTAATACCATTAAATTCTAAGTGTTGGTGATGTTGTATAGGTTTGTCTTTTACCTGAAGGCCCTTTCTCTGTGTCATCTAAAAAGTTGCTGTGTGTTTATGTGAATGTGTGTATTGCATACCTTAAGTTCCCCATTAATGGAAGTTTCTTCTAGGATAGTGTTAGTTATATAGTCATGGGAAATCACTAATTTTAAAAATACTATTTCAGGTTCAGGATGTGAGCAAACCAAGTTATGACTGAGAAAAACATAATTAATGTGAACTTAGTATGTACTCCTCGTGGAGATCTTTGAATCTCTTCGGCAATTTCTCTGTGGTTCATGACTGATTGTTTGATTGACAAATCATATAAGCTTTTCAGAGAGCAATTTCTCCTTTGTTGGCATCTCTACCAATGAGAACACAACGGAAGTGGTATTCAAAAAGCTATTTTGGTCACCTACTGAAAGTTCTAATCAGAGAAATGTTAGAAAGAATAATTTAATTGAGATCTCTGTATATTCTGTTTAAATTGACTTTTCAAACCCCCTATAACATGAAAAATTCAGAGGAAGGGAGGATGTAGGTCACCATGTTTATGTGTTAAATGTTGAACTAAGTGCTACTCTTCACAACGATTTTCTGTGTAAGTGTATAATATTCTTCCCTTGACAGATGAAAAAGAAAATAACAATGATCAGAGATACAAGAGGCTTGGGAAAGTCACCCAGCTTGTAGGTGACAAACCTGGAATATGAATATAAGTCTCTTTATGTCCTTTCTTCTATTATACCTATGTTGTCTGATTTTGGAGTACATGTGTATGGAAATTTTGCCTTAATAAGCAAAAGTTGCTTCAGACTTTTTTTTCCTTTTAAGATTGGAAATAGTTCACTGTGTTTTTCCAATAAAAGAAAATTTTACTTACTGCATAGTTTCTCTCACTACCCAGCTTTTCAAAAACAACATTTAAAAACATTTTTAAAAAAACCTCCTTAGAGGCCCTTAATGCCTTCAATGGCACAGAAATGAGTGATACACTGCGTAAAACTTAGTGAGGGAGCCATTAGATGCTGATATCTATTTGCCGAATAGGTTACCTGACCAATGATGACACAGCAAGAAAACAAAATTTGGGGGTTAAAAGCAAAGACTCCCTATACCCTTCCTTCTCTCTCCTTTCCAGAACCCACTCCCTTCCTATGCCCCACTTCCAGAAAACCGGGACAGCTGGTTATCCATCTAATTTCCCTAGCAGTTGCATGCTGACATTGTCACCAAGCTGTGCATTTGTGAGAACAGTTGCTTTTTTTCATAAGACTGGTAAGGAAGAGAAAGCAAAGTACAGTGCATTGTTTTTCTTAAGGTTCATCATATTGTGTGTGTGTGTGTGTGTGTGTGTGTGTGTGTGTGTGTCCTCCAAGTCAGGGGAAACTATTAGGAGATAGCCAGATATCTTTAATGAGCCTAGAGGTAATGCAAAATTCATGTGCTTTCACCTGCAGCTGGGTGAAGTCTGCACACAAACCGAAAGGGGGAGGTGGGAAGGGTCTGTTATTTATGATTTTGCTGAAGCAGGTACCCTAGCTGCTACTGGGCATCCTGACCCACTTGTTCATTTTTTAGGAAGAAGTGGATACTTTCAATGGGAGAAACTCAAGCATCAGATTTGCTCCTTGGAGCATTAATAAAAGGGCTCAGTTAGTTTCATCTCATTATTTTACTATGAGTATTGACTTTGGCCTAGAGTCATGTATAGATAAAATGGTGCAAGGGCTTGTCCTAAGTGATTACTCAGAATTACAAATCATTTCACGTGTAACTGAATACTGCAGTCTAGCTGGCACCCTGCCCCTTGCTTCTCCCCTCCTCTTTCTCTAATAGGAGCGCAAATCCAGCTTTGTCTGAAGAGGCAATTAATCTTATTCACTGAAAGCTGAATTTTAATTCACCAGCATGTGGAGGACATATTTGCCTATCACACAGAATTAGTTTAACAGAGAATTTAGAAAAAAAAGATTGGAGTTCTTGGCATTCTTGGACAGGGAAAATATCTTGTAGATACATTCCTTCATTAGCTATCTACATACTTACATATAAGCTTTTTGTAATAACTCTATTCATGTAAACTGGGTTTGGTTTGTATTTGCTTTATGTTAAAAAACCCCCACAAGGTATGTGTGTTTTTGGAGAAAAACGAACATAAGCTGAGAAAGATAAATTTTTGTTTTCTAGTGATTCTAAAAGGCTATTATTTTTAAGGACACAGTTTAGAGATGATCAGAAAAATAAAGGGACAGATAAAATCCTAGACAGCCCGTATACATCCAAATCAAATCATATAGAAGTGTAAGTGTTAAGGTATGAAGTAGACATATGTACCAGCTCTACATTGAAGACTATCGTGTGAAATCTGTTAGGCAAATACTATGTTTCCCTAGTGTTTATGCGTGCTATATTTTAACAATTTTCCCCTGAGCAAGACCACAGCATTTTCTCTGAGGTTTGTTTCACGTGTAGTCAGAGTATAAAAAATAAAACAAAACAACAACAACAACAACAAATACTTCCTGAAGCAGTTTCTTAGTTCCAGAGATTTGGACAAGAATATGCTTTAATGCAAGTCCATGCTTGGTAAGATATCAAATCCCCATAAGGTCAGAAAATACATTTCCTTCTGTTTCATATTTGTATTAACCTGGCACTCCTGAAAGGCTACTTTATGGTACAGGCAGGTATCAAACCATGTAACTCTCTTTTTTCCAGTAAAGAGAGAATTTTTTTTTAAAAAAGAATAAGGATGATCTTGTATGCCAAATAATTATTAGTACTGCATAAATCTTAAGAGTTTCCTCTAACAGAGGTAAAAGGTGCTATTGTCTTTTCTGTGGCTCCTTCTCCAGTCATTATTGTCTACTACTACTGGAATTAACCCTCAGACATGATTGGTTCTTTGCGTCTTCCAGGTATGCACAGTTGAATACTTAATATTGAGATAAGGACTCAGGGAACCATGACATGCTTTTCAAAATTTGTCTTAATGTTCTGGGAGTCTTTTTACTGTTGGTGGGTTTGGAATGGGAGTGGGGGTGTGTAGGGAATCTATCAGATTAAGTGTGCCTAATGGTCACCAAATGTCATGGTGTAACCATTTAAACTAAGCACAGGGCTATAACGTAACAAAGTTTTATTGCCTTGTCAAATCATTTGCGGTGCTTAAACCTGGCAATTATTCTTAAAGGAAGTAATTTTTAAAAATTGAGATTTTTTGCATTGTTACCAAAAGACATCACTGTATGTAGCATCATGTTTGGAATTTAAATTGCACAGAATTGGAATTTAGATATTTATTAATAAAAGTCCAGAAACATGTATTTGCAAATGTTTAAAGACATGAATGAGTCATTAAATGTACAGCAGTGTTCATCCATTATTTATTTACCTGATTGTTTTGTAAGCTATGCCCCTTTACAAGGTGTTTAATTATATTTTGAGAGAAAATGTCCTCTTTTGTGATTCTTTTGCCCATTTCAAGATCAGATCAACAGTGCTGTAACTATTTGATCTGGAAAAAAAAATCAAAGGTAAGAAAAAAGGAAAAGGTAGTTTCAATATTTTTTGTTACTTCTCAATATATACAAAAATATTCTATCTTCATTCTTTTTCACAGACATCACATGAAACACCACCCTTTAGTGGAGGTGATAGTCAAAACACCACCCTCTCTTAACTATTCAAGTTTCCAGTACAAAGGTGAAGAAGCCTTCCGTTAGCACCTGAATTTGAACGGAGGGTTTGTTTCTCCTGTAAACATAAGAATCAAACCCTCCTCCAAAAGATAGAAGATTCCACTCAGAATTCTTAATAAGACCCCAGACAAGTAGATATATTTCCGTGTAGAATTATTCTTTCCAAGCCTCTGGTATTCCATTGGAATTGTCCTTATCATACCTAAAGCCTGTCTATTGGTGGTCTGTCAAGGCAAAATTAATTGAGGTTTTCATGAAAATAAAATAAGCTCACCATAACCCTGGCTTACTAAATTCCAAGCACAATCTTATGAGAGTGCTATTATGTCGAGAGCAGATGTGATGTGGGGAGCAGATGAGCACTGTCACTGTAGCAGGTCTTGAGTTAAGGCCCCAAGTGGAGGCAAGGTCTCGCTTAATGACCCCAAGCTCATAGGCAAGTTATGCTTGGTAACTCTGCATCCTAGCCAAAGACGAGAGATGCAGCCTGCTACATGAAACGGTGTCTCAGAGACCCACACATCCAGGTGCACATAGCATAAATAAAGCCTTAGCCACAACAAGATAACCATGAAACAACTCGCCTTTTGGTAGCAATAAAATTCCATTATGGCTCCCTTATAGACCTTGAATCCCTTCCAACTTTCTTTATGCTTAATTATAAAATAAAAATGCTGAGCTAGTTCGGGGCCACGTCTCCTCCATCAGAAGAAAGTGTCCCACCTGGCCCCAGCTTTTCTTTATGCCTTTGTGTCTGTGTCTTTCTTAATCCCTCGTCACTCTCTCTTGGGACCTTCAAGGCAGTCGCATGGGCCGCGGCACTGTTAGACCCCTTTAATAATAAAAAAGTGTCCTTATTAGTTACATATGTTATATGATTTGCTCAGGACATATGATTTGATCGAAGACTTTTGACTCCAGAGTCTGTGCTTTAAACTACTTTGCTATTTTGCCTCTTTATAAGCTAATTTCAATGGTTTAAGAAATTAAAGTGGCCAGAATGGAAAGAGAACTAAGATCAGAATAAAAAATTTTTGTGTGTTTTAAAATCAAAGTCTCTAGATCCCAACTGTTTTCTAGTAGTGAACAAAAATTTTCAGATGATTCCTTAAACCTCTTGCCAACTAGCCCTAGGAGTTCATTTTAAGGGTCTAAGATAAGGATCAGCCTTCTGCAGCACATCAAGTCAGATTCCTGGGTTCTGCAGACAAGGAGTAGGGGGTGTTTCTTAAATTTGTTTTAAAACATGTTAGGATGTTTTAGGTTGCAATTCAATGGAAAATTCAAAATATCTCAAACAGTATAAGATACACTTTTTGTCATATAATGAGAGTTTTGAAGGTCAGTACCTCAGGGTTGTGTAATGTAGCAGCAGTTCGATTGCATCACCTAACATCCAAATTTCTTTTTCCCACTCTACCATTTGCTACGTGACAACTATTATTGCTATTGATCTCAAAATGGCCACTCAACTCCAGAAGTGGCTCTAGAATATTTCTCCTCACATATCAGAACTTGGGCACATGTTTACCCTGAAGCCAACTACTGGTAAGGGAAATGGAATGCTTGTATCAGATTAACTTAGACACATTAGTGATGATTTACCTGAGTCATACTGGCTGGATAGACTCTATAACAAAATCAAATATCTGCCATCATGGTACTCATAAGAGAGTGAGCTCCACTGGGTGCCCCATATGTCAACCCAGTGCCACAGAAGCAGGAAGAAACAAAGCACATGGGAACCAGGAGTAGAAGAAACCCCTTTCTCTTCCAGTGTCCCTCTATCTTCTATCAACAAAGACTTAACCTCATGCCAGTTGTCCAGGAAAAAATGATGCAGTATTACTTGCAGGCACTGGAGGGTGACTTTGGAGGAAAAGGCAATAAATTGATAACTGGTGCCATTGGCTTAACTGTCATATCATAACTCTTTAATAATAATAATCTTCTGAGATGCTGACAACATAAACCCAAGAAGACTCTATGAAAAGAAAGACTGACATACAAAATATTTAGCTGGAAAGTTTATTTTAGAAATTATGTTGTGGGTACTGAGAACAATAGCAATTTTTTTAAAACTCAAAGAAATATAGCACAAACCACTATGTGATTTAGATATATGTAGATAGATATGTATTTTTAGAAAAACAATATAAGGTGAGAAAATGAGAAGAGAGAACAGAAATTATTTTCTCTAGAAAAAATAGGTAGCTTTATGCCCAACTCTAAATAGTAGTGAGTCTCCAGAATCTTAGTGGTTGAAAAATAGGTTGGAGAAAGGAAAAGATGAAGAGAATACCAATGTGTTAGGGCCATTTCATTTGAGTCTAATATCAGAAGGCCTATCCTAACTCCTCTTTTTCTAAAGTATATCTTGGAGATAGAAGCATGGGCAATAAGCTAAGGTTTACCATCTATTCCTTCATTCATCCACTTAGTAAATGTCTTTCAAATCCTTTCACATGCCTTGTGCTGTGTCAGGTGCTGGAATGGGAGAAAAAAATAGTAGTACCAAGTAAGAAAGGTGAATAAGATTCTATGTAAGCTTTCAGGACTTTGTTCTAGACAAATCAGGTAGGCTCCACCAAGATCAATGAACTGTAATGCACTAATAAATATGAGTTTTTAGGAGATCCAGTTGGAAATAGATGAAAGGTGTTCATGTAGTCAAAGTTCCAAGGTTCATAACTGAATGCACTTAGGGAGGGGCTGCCTGATAGAAAAGGTCCTGTCATCTTTACTCTCTACACTTTCTTAGAAGATTTTCAAGCCATACAAGGAGTGTAGAAAGAATTCCCTTTTTAGGCACCTATGACTGTTATCTGTTTCCTTAAGACATATGGGAACCCAACCTTCCACTGAAGGAAGGCAAAATCTGCCAGATTGTCTAAGCAGAACTATATTTCAATTTGAAAGAAGACATAACTTTAAAAATATTTTCATAGTTATATATTATTGTATTTTATATTATATTATAAAGTTGTGACTTATAGTGAGGTCTGATAAAGCTATTGTTTGTCCTACCCATTCTCTAAGCCATTGTACATATAAAGTACTCAAATTTATATATCCAAATGAATAGTCAATAAAATGTCTCCATAGGTCCTGAAAACCTATCAGAAGTTCCAGCTTGTTTGTTGTTGTTTTTTTTGTAATATCTGTATTGTCGGAATAAATAGAATACTTCTTAACATGATTATTTTGAATACACATGTATATAATTATAATTGACTTTATTTACACTTTATAGTGATACCTCATATAAAAGAGTTCCTTTCCCTCTATATCAGTACATGGTTAATGATACAGTTGATAGTGGTTGCAATACAATTTGCTGAATGCCCAACAGTTTGAGAAATAAAATATTAAAAATGGGACATATGCCATGCTATCTTTGTAGTATCCAAACGTCAAAAGGAAAGCATGGAGTGGGAATTGGAGAAGAATGAGGATAAGGAGTGAAATAGATGAAGACAAAGAAGCAGAAGTGGAAAAAATGAAGAAAGAGGAAAATATATTATTTTGGAAATCTCAATGGGTCATTTAAAAATTTACAAAGATAACCAGAGAAGAAAAGTCTAGATATCTGTCTGAAGAGATAATACCCTAAAACTTTGAAACCTGGAACTGCTGAAAATATGATTTAAAATGATATTGTACTTATTGGGAAAGTATATTGCTTCTGCTTACTTCATGAAATATATGTCTTTAGGGACTCTGGTTAACATAGTCTCATTGATTATTATTTTGTGTTAACATCCTGTGGTGAGAGCAATTTGGCAACCTAGCCATGATATGAGGCAGATCCTAAGGAATTTACCAAAAGAATGAAAGCTGTCTGGTGACTGTCTTAGTCTGTTCAGGTTACTATAACAATGGAGTGGTTTACAAACACCAAAAATTTATTTCTTATAGTTCTGGACTGAGAAGTCAAAGACAAAGGCATCAGTAGAATCAGTGTCTGGTGAGAGCTCAATTTATGATTCATAAACGGTGCCATCTCACTGTATCCTCACATGGTGGCAGGGGCAAAGAGTCTCATGGAGGTCTCTTTTTTAAGGGCACTAATTCAATCCATGAGAGCTCCACCCTCATAGTCTAATCACCTTCCAGAGGTTCTACCTCTCCTTATATCATTATCTTGGAGTTGGGATTTCAACATATACATTTGGTAGAGGGAGACACAGATATTCAAACCATAGTGGTAACCTTTTGAGAACACGATTGAAAACACTTCAAGACCTCACAGTGTGCTACTCTTTGTTGATATACACAGAACATTCAATGACATGATGTTCAATACTTGTTAACAAGTTTCAAATATCATTTGTGGAGTTTTAATAACCAGATTAGATATGCTGGATGCAAGGATAAACCAAGGACCCCATATTCTGGAGTGCCAAATAAACATTCAGGCTTCTATAAGGGGGGAAAAACATCAAAAGCTATGCTCTATGATTATTAGGGAATAATTGGATCTTGAAGAGTATTCTTCTTTTAACTTAAAAATGTACTAAAGTATAGGATTTATTAATATGTGGCTTACTAACATGACTTACTAATTCAACACTATAGAATTTCTTGTTTGGAGATATTGGTTCTGAAATAGCCTGACATAAGATTGGGATAGCAATAAATTATGGGCGAATATGGGGAAGAATAATAGTACAAAGGGATTCTTTATTTAGCAATTCAATTTGGCACATTTTTTGAGTCTTAACTGTTATGTATAGTACTGAATCAGGTGTGAGTCATGCTAGCCCAGTGAATCATAAAGAAGTTGGTGATGGGTATCCTAAAGAATTCTGGGGTGAAAATTTGCACCCAGATGATCTAAATTAGACAATGGAGCTGAGAATCCTCATTTTCAAAATATTTTCACCTTTTTTCTGCAAGATCAGTTTCTAAACTCATCAGAGCTTTGATTCCTAGAAGCAGAGGGAAAAAACAAGTCACTTTTAAAAAGATTTAAAAGAGTTATTGAAGATGACTTGCATATAGCTTTTGAGATGGAGAATGCATATTTACAAGTTGCTTATAAATCCATTTTTAAACACATTTTAGATAACTCTGACATAGATAGCAGATCCCTAGTAATACGTCTATCTCATGTTTTCAAAAAATGGCATTTTCTTCAATGTTAGTCTGGAATATCAAATACCAATGATATGAATATGTGGCATTGGTTCTGTACCCCAAAAGTTGTGTAGTTCTAGTGATAACATAAATTGTGAACTATAGGTAGAAGAGGGATATTTAAGTAAAATAAATTTCAAATGGCATAGAAAAAAGCAAAAATGTTGTCAACACAGCTTACATAAAAAAATTAGTAACATGCAAAAGATCCCTCAAATAATCCTTGTCTTATTTTTTTTTCTATATTTTTGTCTTTCTCCATCTCCTTAGATCAAGGCCAGTGCAATTGTAGCCCTAAGTACGTTTCCTCTTGTTTTTGTAGGTTATACATACGGGTTAATATAGTAAATATATTTAGAAATACAGCTAATTTGGGTTATTTTATAGTTCCATTTTCAAAAAGATTGCATTTTGTGGCAATTTCTGATCTTTAAGACTATTGATTGAGACTGACTTTTTATTAAGAAATCAATTTTTTTATTCATTTCTATGGAATTCAAACATAGCATATACCTGCCGATGCTACATAGTAATTATTCCATTAATATATATATATATATATTAAACTTTTAATTTTTTATTTTAAAGATGTGGGGTACAAATCGGGGTTAGTTATACAAATGTTCATTATGCAGGTACCCTTGTTGATGAGGTGTGATTAGTATATATTAAGTTAATTATTTAGGTTATGATAAAAGGAAACAAAGCTTAGTCCAAAGAAAAATTATCTGTTTGATAAAAGAAACATAAGCTTGTATGTAAGTTGCTGTTCTTCAATTATGTAGAGGAGTCCAAATTTGTCCTGTGACACAAGCACTAGACAATTTAAAAGTATGTTTCTTTTTTATCTGACACTTTTTATTCAATCAGCCCTACCTGGCTGAGTTATAGCTCAATGAAAGGGAATTCTAAAGATTTTCTCTTTGTTAGTTTCATGTTTCAAGTAAACATCATAAGCCTTTTAAAAATGTTATGATTTTCTCTTAAAAACTCTCGAATATCATAACTACACTAATAAAAGCATAATGTATATTATTGAGTCTGAACTCTTGGCCATGGGTGTCTGTGCATTTTAGAGATGGTCTCTGCACGAGTGTCATAAATGACCATTTTATAGATAGATAATGTTCTTAATCCATAATTCTTTATTGCTGATGGTTATTGCATTAGATGATGACCCTTAGCTATTAAGAGTCAGTTTTTAATATCACAACCATTTAGAAAGGTTAATGGACTCGATTTTGCAACTTAACCTTTGGATACTGCAGGTTGAAAGGTTATATTTGTGCACTAAACTGCCAGAAAATATCTACTTATTTTCATTTCTTTATACACTTTGAGTAGTGTGGCTTTGTACAGTAACTGTTATTTACCAAGCAAACTGAAAGAAACAGTGTGCCACACATAACAAGTTTCTAGAGCAGTGCAATTCTTTTAAAATATACATTTCATATTCGGCTTCTATTATTTTCCATTTAGACATAAGAATTGAAATGTGAACAGATGTAACCTAAATCAGTAGAGGAATATTTATTATGGCTGTTCAAAAAAATAAACCAAGATTATAATTCACAGTTTTCTTGGCTCGTTTGGAAAGTTCACGTGCATTGTAATGAGGAACTGGTCATTTAGGAAAGTCATGAATCCCTTACAGATGATACCTGTCCACAGTCCAGAATTTTCCAAGGAATAAAAATAGGGTCTATCTGGCTTCAGTTAATTTAATCTCAGAAATCTAATAAAGGTTCCATGGAGGCTATTTGTCATTTATTTGGCCACCCATTATGCATTATTCTTCCTAATATCATCTTATTCTCATTTATACCATTCACTTATGGTAAATAGACTCTGTGGGAGAAAAACTTCAGGCATATTCTTTTCCTTAAGGAAGCCAGAAGCTGAGTGTATAAATAGTCACAGTAATGACCCCCAGTGACCCTCTGCATATAGACTCGTGGCTTGACTGATTGACTTGTCTTGGTCAGTGGGACATAAGCAACCATGAGGTGAGCAGAGGCTTGGAACGTGCTTGCAATGGGCTTACTTTCTCTTGCTTGCTGTTCTTAGAACCCAGTCACCAAGTGAAAATGCCTAGGCTGAAATGCATTATAAGAGCCCCCACCAATCAGTGGCTTCCCTGCAAAACTGATTAGACATAAGAAAGTGGTCATCCCAGACTAAGTCTGATCTACCTATCCCCATTCCCTGTTATCCAACCTCTCATTGACTCTTTGAGCTTATTGACAGTTTTCCATGAAATCACCTTTTATGAATTTAGGTAGAATTGGTCTCTAATGCAACCAAGAACCCTATGTTTCCTAAATTGGGACTTTGAAAATGCAAAAGAATTACTTGAGAATAGCACATACCACCAAGAACATGGTTATACAGATAAACTTTGAAGTTAAATGATAAGTGAATTATATGTATATTACTTTAGTTTGAGTTATCAATATCCCGTACTGGGGAGGGGTTGATAAAACCTGCTATAAGCCAGATAGTGATATCAACTTTGCCAGCTGTGGGTAGGAATCTGAGTTTCCATCTCTCGTCTACTAATATACATTTTTCATGGGGTTCAACCTGGAAGTTACTCAGAGAATAGTTACATCATTTAAAGACTTTGTGTCCCATGCAGTGTTCTCCTTTTCTTCCTGTATTCTCTTGTCCATTTTTTTGTGTTTATTTTTCCCCTTCACTCGAGGTTTCTTCCTTCTGTTGCTCACAGTGTCATATGATTCTAACTGAAAAATTGCACCATACTAAGTTGCACCTCCCTTTGTTTCTCTCACATTCCTTAAGTGTTGTTGCTTTCCCTTCACATCTTTGACTTCATCATCTATTTTGTGCTATTGGAGACTTCATGTAAAAGTCACTCCCTCCACTGTGTTCCTGGCAGGTTAAAATTTTGTTCTGGTAGAGGTTCTGTTTATTCTCCTACTGATGGCAAGGGTTGGTTTTCAGGCAAAAGACGAGCGAGATCATCCCTCCTTGCAGAATAGTTCCTGGTAACTTAGGTTTAAAGAATCACCCAAATAAAACAAAAAGTCAGATTTTGAGGTTATCAGAATACCCAACTGCAGAGCCACAGTGTTTTTACTATAATTTATCACTGATGCAATACTCTAAAAGATACAGTAATTTTTTTTTTAGCTGGAGTTCTTCTTGCAGGCTGAATTGCACAATAATTATTGGCTAATATTTCTGTTTTCACTACTTTAAGGACAGAGGTCATATCTCATTGTCATTGTACTGCTTTCATTCTTTAGTTCTAACTAATTAATGGGATGCCAACTTGTGCCATGTGTGGGTGTATGCATTTCATAGTGAGGAGATGTTGGCTCACAGAGGCATCTATCATAACAAAGAGGTAATCATGACACTGCTTTATACATAGATGATGCTCAATCAATGTTCAATGACTCGACGTTAAATAAAGTGATTCTCCAAGATTAGAACATTACTCTTCATTCTAGAACAAAGAAACCTACAGGTTTCTGATATCACATAACAACTTCCACAGTAAAAGAAAAAGAAATATATTCCCTTTTGATAAATGGATAGGCATTCAGTCACAAAAGGTAAGGGGTCATGTGATAACATAGAAGAGGGATATGAAATCTAAAGTCCAAGAGGAAAAGGGGCCTTGGAGGTTAAGTAACATTTCCCTTTTTTTCCCCAGCATCACTCCACCAAAGCTATCACAATCTATTCCAAGACTGTAAATTTGGTATTTTGTACATTAGAAGGTACATTCAACTGACAATACTAGGAAATCCATTTTTACAACTTAACAATTTCTGTCAACATTTAAAAAATGTTTTCAGTATCCATTTCTTGGGAGACTCATAAAGCTGACTTTCCCTAGTGTTCTTGGTTTCTGCTGTTTGTTCATTCTTTAACTATTTTTTCCTTCCATTTCAAGGAAAGCTGTTGGCCATTCTCACCTTCTTTGGTTTTGGCTGTGATGCTGGGTGATTCAACATAATTAGGTGAGATTTTTATAGGCCCTCAAAGGCTAACAAAATAATAAATGTGGCAGTTCAAATAATGGCAATCATAGCAGGTCAACCAAAAAAAAAAAAAAACAAAAACAAAAAGAAAAAACCTTGAACTGAGATTGGCAAACCCTAATGTTATCAGAGTTTAGAAATGCATAGAATTACATTTTCTTCTTATTTATTTTTGGCTTTCTTACTTACTTTTCTGTGTTGTATAAGGGTATCCTCATTCTGTCTCACCTGTTACTGATTTTTTTTCATCTTCATTTTCAATGCACAGATTCTGCTTACTAAGAAAAGAAATCGAGACTCGCATATTACTGCAAAATGAATTCTTGTCTTTGAGATTATATTTATTCTTGACTCTCAAAAGAATACCTATTTCTCTGATTACTGTTTTGTTAATCAGGAAGTCACACGTTTTTCTTTAAAATGGTTTTCTCTTCTGATTTTAAATTTAAAGTCCATTTACTGTAGAAAATTAAGAAACTACAGAAAAGCACAAAGAAGACAAAAATTTCAAACATCAATTATTTATTTTCCTAGTGATAACACTACTACAGTACTCTTGTTTTAGATTCTTCCAGTCTTTTTTCTTTGACGATATACAAATGTACATGACATCTGTATAAGTGAAATCATGCTTTTTGACTAATTAATATAAGATATACATTTCTTGACATTAAATATAGGAATTCACAAGTCAAGTAATAAAACTTCAAATGGAATCCTTTTATAATTAAAATGACAAAAACATTACATTTCTATAGTGTGGATGGAGTACAAATACTTTTTAGGTTGAATAGCTCTCACTGTTTTGATGGGAGCTAGTACAAATATTTCATTACAGCAGATATAAAATGAGAAAAATTTCCGATAGCTTCATGTGTAACATTCTACAATCCTTTTTGATATTTTCCAGCTGCCTCTTTTCTCAATTCTCTTCTAGCATTCTGTCCCTTCATGAAACTTGGTTGTTACATATAACTGGTTGAAATAAGCAAAAGTAAAGCTCACATCATTTTTCCTTTATTTCTTTTTTTAAGCGCAACTTTATTCATTTTCGCCATCAACACTTGGAAATGTGTCTTCTGAAAGATAACAAGGCATGGTTCTGTAGCATGCGATGGGCTTTCTTTTTCTCCCCCGCTCACTGCTAACTCTTTTGTTTGTACAATATTCTTTTATTCTGAGCAATATAACATTTTAGTTCTTGTAATAAATGCCTTCATGTGAAGCAGTTCAGCTAAGAGAATGTTATTAGACTGTGCTCCCAGGCAGCGCACCTCCACACGATCAATACAAAGCTGGGCCTCAGCTCATTCCCTCTTTGCTTAAATTCTCTGCAAATGTGCAAGAGAAGCAGCAGAGGGTGTCATCAATCACAGGCCACTGTGACATATGCTGAAACCTGACCAGGGCCGAGATGTTTTAATAAGGCATCCATTAAAACCCTCAAATAAATTGCAATTTGAAAACAGAACATAATACCAGCCAAGTTTTCCTCATCCATCTTGTGGCATGTCATGTAATGTAATTGCGTTGTTAATTTATCCAAGAACTTTCTCAGTACAGTGTTTCGTTGGCACCGCTTAATTTCCCTGTAGACTATTTGTGTGTGTGTGTGTGTGTGTGTGTGTGTGTGTGTGTGTGTGTGCGCGCGCATGTGTGTGAGAGAGAGCAAGCAACTGTCGGAGGAAAAAAGCACACACAAACACACACTGAGAATCTGTGTTTATTTCTGTGTGTTTGTGTGTTTGCTGATTCCTTGGAGGAAATAGTCATATCTTCTTAGCATGGCATTAGCCAGAGAGCTAGTCAGAAATTTGAAATGTTTGACATCTTATCAATGGTCTCTGAACATCCCAATGCTGCCTCACCACTCTGGCCTACAGCGGGACCACCTCCTCTCCTTGCTCAACTTGCCATTGGTTTATGCCCCTCCAGAGTGGGATCACTCAGAGTGCCTGTGGATCCCATCAATAAATATTGACGAAAGTGTTTAGGGGCCACTTAAGATCACCACACAATGACACTCAAACAGTTCAGTACTGACTTTGGTTCCCTAGCTCTTGGGTCATATGTGAAAAGTTTTGACAAGGGTAAGAAAAGTAAGAACTTATAAATCAATAGGAAAGAATGAAAAAGTCTTTCTCTGGAATAATGTCAAAGTGATTAAATTGAATATATATATATATATATATTTTTAAGAGCTTGGAGGATAGATACAGGCAGGCAAGGGCTCATATAGATTTCTTTGTCTTCTAAGCATAAATCTAAAAATAATGCAATTCTTCATGTAGGCTGCATCAGCAGATTCCTCACCTTTATTTATTCTTCTGGGTTTCCTTAATCAATCTGTTCTCTCATTTTCTATAAAAGAATCCATTGGAAGGCAGAGGGTAAATCCACCCTACATCTTCCATCTCTATCTAGGATGTCACAGTAACCATAATGCCAATCAAATATTGGTTTAAACCTGTCAAATGTCTTTTCTAGGCCTACGGTTTCGAAGTGATAAGCTGCTGAACTAATGACAGAGGAGAGAAGACAGCATGACAAAAGGGAAAAATTCACCATAAATCTACTTGTGTAGCCGCTATTTTATTATTAATCAAGATAAAAATTATTTGAGATCCAGCGAAACAGACAATTAGATGTAAAATACACAAGTCAATCAATTAACAGCTTTCTTGGTAGGCCCTTATATCTAAAGTTGTGTTATAAGTTGCCCTAAAGAATGTGGTGACATTCTAATGTGCCACGTGCATACAGACCATTCTTGTCCAAGGTTCCCACTTACTACTATGCAAACTATTAGACATTCACTGAGTATGAAAGGTGCAAGGAGAAGCCAGATTAGTTTCTGCTTTCTGCTAATGGATGACCTTTGTGATTTGGATCAGGTGCTGAAATTCACTTAGTCAGAAAGGCAGGAGAGTAGGGAAAACTCTTAAAATAATTTTCTCTCCCTACAGAGAAGACGCCTGACTACCACCTGCCCAATAAATGTCAATTGGGTTATTTTCTAAGAAATAAAGAGCCTGATTCAAAGGCATTAGAAGCTGAGTTGAGAGGTGCATGGAAGGAGTAAATTCGCTTACAAGTATAAAGCCAAAAAAAGCACAACTGAAACAAAGTCATTGAAAACTAGATGTGAGAATGGTTAGTTCTTTCCTAGAAGCTTTAACACCTCTGTATTCTAAGGAGATTCTTAAAGCCTTACTGAAATTTGAGCTGATTTATTATGCTTAGTAGAAATCATGTTTGGTTTCTTATAGTTGAAAATATTTTGAGGTTTAGCTGAAATTTGTTTGGAATTGGGAGCGTAATACCCCAAGCAACATTCAAGGATCAAAACCAACAGGAACTGGAATATACAAAAACACTGTTTCTCTAGCTCCACGTGAGCCTGGGTTGCCAGTTTTCACATGCTTCTAATGTTAGCTCAAGCTTTCTGGCAGTCCTATTGTGAGCTCCATTTCACAGGCATCCTCAGCTATTTTGGCATTTTTATGTTGGCCTTGCTTCTTTTTATTTCCTTGTCCAGAAATACATTTATTTTAAAAGCAGCATAATTATTATTGGATGTGCTTTTTTTTTTTTAAGTTCTAGCTTGAGATAAATTCTTTCTTGCATTGATGTTTAGCTCTATCCTTGGAAAGCATGACAGAAATAGGACATTAAAGATGGGACATGGGCCTTTAATTCCTCTTGTGTATTGCAAGGGCAAGAATGAAATGTCAGCTCCCAAGGTGATTACATAGTGAATGTTGGCAAGAATGGAATAATTGTGTCCTACCTTGGGTGTGAGAAATGTATACATAGAGAGATAAAATTGTAAGGGGATAGACAATATAGGGTAAGTACATGTACAGCACAAAAGAATTCAATTGGGTGGATGACACAGGTCTTCGGCCTTTGTGGAAATCAATGAACTGCTGTTTCAGTGTCTCTCTCAAAGCACAGGGACATTGAAAGGATAAAGGCTTGACTCTTTGATCCATTGAGGCTTGCACAAGTTAACCCTAGGATATTTTTAAGAAAGTTGATTTGCTTTCCTTTTTGATTTCCTTTTTCTCTCAGCTTGCTTGAGCTGATTTACAATTCCTGCATCTATTGCTGCCTTTAGCTATGTGCACCGTTATTCAGTCACCCTTTTTGTAATTAAATTCTGCTTGAATTGCTTATAGGCCTAGCCTCCCTCCTTAACTTCAATCTGTGACCTCCTGTTTCTAAGTTAGTTAGCGAAATTACATTGGGCATATTATGAATAACCTTTCCTGGATACCTGGGTCTGAATTCAGTTTGAGGTTTCATCTTTGTACAAAATTTCCTGCAAACTTGCATGTGAATTCAAAGCCTGATCCATAAAAATCTTCTAGCAATATCATTCTAAATTCAGAAGCCTGGTGAGATGAAGCCATGTGTTATGTTATAAACACCCCCAACAAAAGAACTGTGATCTTACCATGTTTTTTTTTCCCCTAACGTAATTTTATAAATGTTGTTGATTCTGCCTCACCATTTGGAGACTCATGCATGTGTTACTCTTCCAAATTCCGGGCTTTAAAATTCCCTAGAGCCCCATAAGTTCCGGGTTTCTTAAAGAAATAGGTTACCCTCACCCCTACCCCCCACATTCCCCACTCTTCCAAAAACAATCCCCATACAAAAGTGCTAATAAACTAACTCAGCCGCATACAATGATATTGTCAAGAAAACCCCAGGAGAAAACCATTTAAATTTCATGGCATAAATCTGAGCTCTTGGCCAACCTTCCCTTAACAAGTGGAGAGCACAAGTCTCATGCTAATTCTCTACCAAACCTCTAGTTTTATGAAAGCTACATTTTATCTGTTTGGTTATTTGCAGTCACACGAGAGTTGGAAAAGGAATATTAGCACCACTCACATTTTATTGTGGAAGTCACAATACTTGGTTGACCCCCTTTTCAGGTCCTATTGAATTTCCTATACAAAGGAAATGAAAATGTTTTATATTTAATACAGCAGCACATAACGAGAGGCTTAGTTATTACACAGAGAGCTGCAATTTTCTGCTTTTGTTTCAGCTATTCTATGGGGCTGAAATTTCCAAGCACATTTTTTTATGATTTGTTTATTACTGGCTTTAGAGATGACAGTGAGGAGGAATGCCACCTTTATGCTACCTACTCTACAGAAAGAGGCTCTCTGTGTGTATTTGTTTATCCTACAAAAGAGTGGTTCAGTTTTTCACTGATGTCGCAGTTCTTTGCGGGCGGATACATTTTTTAAAGCCTAAAGAAAAACGTAGCCTGCCCAAAACCATGGAGTATACATATAGCTGTTTCCTGATTTTACTCCTAGGTCCTTTGATGTTAAGATGACCAGAGAAAGCTCCAGACTCCTAGCATGTGCCAGTTCCTGGTGCTAAGCCTATTACTTTTATTATCTTATTTAATCATTACAATAATGATAGTTGAATAACACATAGGCATTATTCTTATTCTAATTAACCCTATTCTATAGATGAGGAAATTGAAGCTTAGAGAGATTCTCTATTTTGTCCAATGCTCCCTAGTGAATAAGGAGGGGATCCAACTAGAATTGGAATCCAGATCTGTTTGATTCTGGAACCTGTTCCTTCCCCCCCCCCCCTCTTTTT